>NW_027189143.1:2224481-2336989 GCF_040958095.1 Procambarus clarkii
TCCTACTGTTTAGGCATAATCCTATGTTTGTAGGCTTAGTATATACGCTACTGCTTAGAGATGCTCCTGTTAAATTGTGTGTTTATTTGTCTACTTATACTGAATCCTTTTAAAGTGTGTCCTTATCTGTCATTTGCATCAAACTTCATCCCTCCTACTGACCTGTTTGGTAGTGAGTTCTGCTAATCGTGGATTGCTGTTACGTAGCTCATTTAGCTTCATAATAGTTGGATGGCAGAAATAAAAAGGCTTCAATTAAACAGAGCAGAAATTTATGAGAATGATGTTCAAAAATACCAAATAGTTATTATTTTATCTGTAGAAAACGATGTCTTACAGACAGGGTAAAAAAAAAAAATGAATGTAATGAAACATCATTTACATGGCGAGAGCCAGAGGCTCCCTGGAGCTATCCAGGCTGATATGGATGTACTAGATTTTGGCATCAGTCAGTGTGAATGGAGTTCTACTGAATTACAATCTCTCAGCAAATGAACTTTTTTTCACCCTCATTGTTTGCTGTGATCGCCAACATGGTATTTAGAAAAAGTTGATCTGCTGCTGACCTCTTGCTAAATCTCTCCACTAAGTGACATTAGACACTGGATGAATCATAGATCAGCAGTGTTGTTGATCTAAATATAGCAGGTGCATCTGAGTGGGTCTGGATTAGTAGGAAAGCATCACGCACTAGCCCCAGTCACCATTCTGCAATATAAAAAAAATCCCCCATGCTTTCCACATCACTTTTTTATACCCAACATATGCCAAGTTCTGAAAGCGGCGGTTGGTCACATTTGTCCCAATCCCCACTACAGTTTTCAAAATATCCCAAACATCTCAATTTTGAGGCCTGAGCAATACTTTCGAGCCAAATTCTGGCTCTCTGCACGTATTCGCAGTTTGAAATTACGACTTTTTATACCCAACATACGCCAAGTACTGAAAGCGGCAGTGAGTCATATTTTGCACAAACTCCCCTGCAGCTTTCAAAATATCCGAAATATTCCAATTTCGAGGCCTGAGCCATATTTTGGAGCCAAATTCTGGCTCTCTGCACGTATTCGCAGTTTTAAATTACGACTTTTTTATACCCAACATATGCGAAGTACTGAAAGCGGCGTTTGGTGACATTTGACCCAAACCTCCCTGCAGTTTTCAAAATATCCTAAACATCCCAATTTCGAGGCCTGAGCCGTATTTTCGAGCCAAATTCTGGCTCTATGCACGTATACGCAGTTTGAAATTACGACTTTTTATACCCAGCATATGCCAAGTCTTGATAGCAGCAGTGAGTCACATTTTGCACAAACTCCCCTGCAGTTTTGGAAACATCCCAAATATCCCAATTTCGAGGCCTGAGCTATATTTTGGAGCCAAATTCTGGCTCTCTGCACGTATTCGACGTTTGAAATTACGACTTTATATACCCAACATATGCCAAGTACTGAAAGCGGCGATTGGTGACATTTGTCCCAAACTTCCCTGCAGTTTTCAAAATATCCCAAACATCCCAATTTCGAGGCCTGAGCCATATTTTTGAGCCAAATTCTGGCTCTATGCACGTATTCGCAGATTGAAATTACGACTTTTTTATACCCAACATATACCAAGTACTGAAAGCGGCGTTTGGTCACATTTGTCTCAATCCTTCTTGCAGTTTTCAAAATATCCCAAACATCCCAATTTCGAGGCCTGAGCTATATTTTGGAGCCAAATTCTGGCTCTCTGCACGTATTTTCAGTTTGAAATTACGACTTTTTTATACCCAACATATGCGAAGTACTGAAAGCGGCGTTTGGTGACATTTGTCCCAAACCCCACTGCAGTTTTCAAAATATCCTAAACATCCCAATTTAGAGGCCTGAGCCGTATTTTGGAGCCAAATTCTGGCTCTATGCACGTATACGCAGTTTGAAATAACGACTTTTTATTCCCAACATATGCCAAGTCCTGATAGCGGCAGTGAGTCACATTCTGGACAAACTTCCCTGCAGTTTTCGAAATATCCCAAATATCCCAATTTCGAGGCCTGAGCTATATTTTGGAGCCAAATTCTGGCTCTCTGCACGTATTCTCAGTTTGAAATTACGACCATTTTATACCCAACATATGCCAAGTAATGAAAGCGCCGTTTGGACACATATGTCCGAAACCCCCCTGCAGTTTCCAAAATATCCCAAACATCCCAATTTCTAGGCCTGAGCCATATTGTGGAGCCAAATTCTCGCTCTCTGCACGTATTCGCAGTTTGAAATTACGACTTTATATACCCAACACATTCCAAGTACTGAAAGCGATGTTTGGTCAGATTTGTCCCAAACCTCCCTGCAGTTTTCAAAATATCTCAAATATCCTAATTTCGAGGCCTGAGCCATATTATACAGCCAAATTCTGGATCTCTGCACGTATTCACAGTTTGAAATTACGACTTTTTATACCCAACATATGCCAAGTACTGAAAGCGGCGTTTGGTTACATCTGTCCCAAACCTTCCTACAGTTTACAAAATATCCCAAACATCCCAATTTCGAGGCCTGAGCCATATTTTGGAGCCAAATACAAGCTCTTTGCACGTATTCACAGTTTGAAATTACGACTTTTAATACCCAACATATGCCAAGTTCTGAAAGCGGCGTTTGGTCATATTTTTCCAAAACCCCCCTGCAGTTTTCAAAATATCCCAAACATCCCAATTTCGAGGCCTGAGCCGTATTTTGGAGCCAAATTCTGCCTCTATGCACGTATTCGCAGTTTGAAATTACGACTTTTTATACCCAACATATGCCAAGTCCTGAAAGCGGCAGTGAGTGACATTTTGCACAAACTCCCCTGCAGTTTTCGAAATATCCCAAATAACCCAATTAAGAGGCCTGAGCCATATTTTGGAGCCAAATTCTGGCTCTCTGCACGTATTCGCAGTTAGAAATTACGACTTTTTATACCCAACATATACCAAGTACTGAAAGCGGCATTTGGTCACATTTGTCCCAAACCTCCCAGCAGTTTTCAAAATATCCCAAACATCCCAATTTCGAGGCCTGAGCCATATTTTGGAGCCAAATTCTGGCTCTCTGCACGTATTCGTAGTTTGAAATTGCGAATTTTTTATACCCAACATATGCCAATTACTGAAAGCGGCGTTTGGTGACATTTGTCCCATACCCTCCTGCAGTTTTCAAAATATCCTAAACATCCCAATTTCGAGGCCTGAGCCGTATTTTGGAGCCAAATTCTGGCTCAATGCACGTATACGCAGTTTGAAATTACGACTTTTTATATCCAGCATATGTCAAGTCCTGATAGCGGCAGTGAGTCACATTTTGCACAAACTCCCCTGCAGTTTTGGAAACATCCCAAATATCCCAATTTCGAGGCCTGAGCTATATTTTGGAGCCAAATTCTGGCTTTCTGCACGTATTCGCCGTTTGAAATTACGACTATTTTATACCCAACATATGCCAAGTAATGAAAGCGGCGTTTGGTTACATCTGTCCCAAACCCCCCTGCAGTTTTCAAAATATCCCAAACATCCCAATTTCGAGGCCTGAGCCATATTTTGGAGCCAAGTTCTAGCTCTTTGCACGTATTCGCAGTTTGATATTACGATTTTTATACCCAACATATGCCAAGTGTTGAAAGCGGCGTTTGGTTATATTTGTCCCAAACCTCCCAGCAGTTTTCAAAATATCCCAAACATCACAATATCGAGGCCTGAGCCATATTTTGGAGCCAAGTTCTAGCTCTTTGCACGTATTCGCAGTTTGATATTACGATTTTTATACCCAACATATGCCAAGTACTGAAAGCGGTGTTTGGTCACATTTGTCCCAAACCCCCCCCCCCCCTGCAGTTTTCAAAATATCCCAAACATCCCAATTTCGAGGCCTTAGCCATATTTTGGAGCCAAATTCTGGCTCTATGCACGTATTCGCGGTTTGAAATTACGACATTTTATACCCAACATATGCCAAGTCCTGAAAGTGGCAGTGAGTCACATTTCGCACAAGCTCCCCTGCAGTTTTCGAAATATCTCAAATATCCCAATTTAGAGGCCTGAGCAATATTTTGGCGCCAAATTTTGGCTCTCTGCACGTATTCAAAGTTTGAAATTACGACTTTTTATACCCAACTTATGCCAAGTACTGAAAGTGGCATTTGGTCAAATTTGTCCCAAACCTCCCTGCAGTTTTCGAAATATCCCAAATAACCCAATTAAGAGGCCTGAGCCATATTTTGGAGCCAAATTCTGGCTCTCTGCACGTATTCGCAGTTTGAAATTACGACTTTTTATACCCAACATATACTAAGTACTGAAAGCGGCATTTGGTCACATTTGTCCCAAACCTCCCAGCAGTTTTCAAAATATCCCAAACATCCCAATTTCGAGGCCTGAGCCATATTTTGGAGCCAAATTCTGGCTCTCTGCACGTATTCGTAGTTTGAAATTGTGAATTTTTTATACCCAACATATGCCAATTACTGAAAGCGGCGTTTGGTGACATTTGTCCCATAACCTCCTGCAGTTTTCAAAATATCCTAAACATCCCAATTTCGAGGCCTGAGCCGTATTTTGGAGCCAAATTCTGGCTCTATGCACGTATACGCAGTTTGAAATTACGACTTTTTTATACCCAACATATGCAAAGTACTGAAAGCGGCGTTTGGTGACATTTGTCCCATACCCTCCTGCAGTTTTCAAAATATCCTAAACATCCCAATTTCGAGGCCTGAGCCGTATTTTGGAGCCAAATTCTGGCTCTATGCACGTATACGCAGTTTGAAATTACGACTTTTTATACCCAGCATATGCCAAGTCCTGATAGCGGCAGTGAGTCACATTTTGCACAAACTCCCCTGCAGTTTTTGAAACATCCCAAATATCCCAATTTCGAGGCCTGAGCTATATTTTGGAGCCAAATTCTGGCTCTACGCACGTATTCGCCGTTTGAAATTACGACTTTTTTATAGCCAACATGTGCCTAGTAATGAAAGCGGCGTTTGGTCACATATATCCCAAACCCCCCTGCAGTTTTCAAAATATCCCAAACATCCCAATTTCGAGGCCTGAGCCATATTTTGGAGCCAAATTCTGGCTCTCTGCACGTATTCTCAGTTTGAAATTACGACTTTTTTATACCCAACATATGCGAATTACTGAAAACGGCGTTTGGTGACATTTGTCCCAAACCCAACTGCAGTTTTCAAAATATCCTAAACATCCCAATTAAGAGGCCTGAGCCGTATTTTGGAGCCAAATTTTGGCTCTATGCACGTATACGCAGTTTGAAATAACAACTTTTTATTCCCAACATATGCCAAGTCCTGATAGCGGCAGTGAGTCACATTTTGGACAAACTCCCCTGCAGTTTTCGAAATATCCCAAATATCCCAATTTCGAGGCCTGAGCTATATTTTGGAGCCAAATTCTGGCTTTCTGCACGTATTCGCCGTTTGAAATTACGACTATTTTATACCCAACATATGCCAAGTAATGAAAGCGGCGTTTGGTTACATCTGTCCCAAACCCCCCTGCAGTTTTCAAAATATCCCAAACATCCCAATTTCGAGGCCTGAGCCATATTTTGGAGCCAAGTTCTAGCTCTTTGCACGTATTCGCAGTTTGATATTACGATTTTTATACCCAACATATGCCAAGTGTTGAAAGCGGCGTTTGGTTATATTTGTCCCAAACCTCCCAGCAGTTTTCAAAATATCCCAAACATCACAATATCGAGGCCTGAGCCATATTTTGGAGCCAAGTTCTAGCTCTTTGCACGTATTCGCAGTTTGATATTACGATTTTTATACCCAACATATGCCAAGTACTGAAAGCGGTGTTTGGTCACATTTGTTCCAAACCCCCCCCCCCCCTGCAGTTTTCAAAATATCCCAAACATCCCAATTTCGAGGCCTTAGCCATATTTTGGAGCCAAATTCTGGCTCTATGCACGTATTCGCGGTTTGAAATTACGACATTTTATACCCAACATATGCCAAGTCCTGAAAGTGGCAGTGAGTCACATTTCGCACAAGCTCCCCTGCAGTTTTCGAAATATCTCAAATATCCCAATTTAGAGGCCTGAGCAATATTTTGGCGCCAAATTTTGGCTCTCTGCACGTATTCAAAGTTTGAAATTACGACTTTTTATACCCAACTTATGCCAAGTACTGAAAGTGGCATTTGGTCAAATTTGTCCCAAACCTCCCTGCAGTTTTCGAAATATCCCAAATAACCCAATTAAGAGGCCTGAGCCATATTTTGGAGCCAAATTCTGGCTCTCTGCACGTATTCGCAGTTTGAAATTACGACTTTTTATACCCAACATATACTAAGTACTGAAAGCGGCATTTGGTCACATTTGTCCCAAACCTCCCAGCAGTTTTCAAAATATCCCAAACATCCCAATTTCGAGGCCTGAGCCATATTTTGGAGCCAAATTCTGGCTCTCTGCACGTATTCGTAGTTTGAAATTGCGAATTTTTTATACCCAACATATGCCAATTACTGAAAGCGGCGTTTGGTGACATTTGTCCCATAACCTCCTGCAGTTTTCAAAATATCCTAAACATCCCAATTTCGAGGTCTGAGCCGTATTTTGGAGCCAAATTCTGGCTCTATGCACGTATACGCAGTTTGAAATTACGACTTTTTTATACCCAACATATGCAAAGTACTGAAAGCGGCGTTTGGTGACATTTGTCCCATAACCTCCTGCAGTTTTCAAAATATCCTAAACATCCCAATTTCGAGGCCTGAGCCGTATTTTGGAGCCAAATTCTGGCTCTATGCACGTATACGCAGTTTAAAATTACGACTTTTTATACCCAGCATATGCCAAGTCCTGATAGCGGCAGTGAGTCACATTTTGCACAAACTCCCCTGCAGTTTTTGAAACATCCCAAATATCCCAATTTCGAGGCCTGAGCTATATTTTGGAGCCAAATTCTGGCTCTACGCACGTATTCGCCGTTTGAAATTACGACTTTTTTATAGCCAACATGTGCCTAGTAAT
Source organism: Procambarus clarkii (assembly GCF_040958095.1). NCBI lineage: Eukaryota > Metazoa > Arthropoda > Malacostraca > Decapoda > Cambaridae > Procambarus > Procambarus clarkii. Next base: position 2,231,498 of record NW_027189143.1, read on the forward strand.
GAAAGCGGCGTTTGGTCACATATATCCCAAACCCCCCTGCAGTTTTCAAAATATCCCAAACATCCCAATTTCGAGGCCTGAGCCATATTTTGGAGCCAAATTCTGGCTCTCTGCACGTATTCTCAGTTTGAAATTACGACTTTTTTATACCCAACATATGCGAATTACTGAAAATGGCGTTTGGTGACATTTGTCCCAAACCCAACTGCAGTTTTCAAAATATCCTAAACATCCCAATTTAGAGGCCTGAGCCGTATTTTGGAGCCAAATTTTGGCTCTATGCACGTATACGCAGTTTGAAATAACAACTTTTAATTCCCAACATATGCCAAGTCCTGATAGCGGCAGTGAGTCACATTTTGGACAAACTCCCCTGCAGTTTTCGAAATATCCCAAATATCCCAATTTCGAGGCCTGAGCTATATTTTGGAGCCAAATTCTGGCTTTCTGCACGTATTCGCCGTTTGAAATTACGACTATTTTATACCCAACATATGCCAAGTAATGAAAGCGGCGTTTGGTTACATCTGTCCCAAACCCCCCTGCAGTTTTCAAAATATCCCAAACATCCCAATTTCGAGGCCTGAGCCATATTTTGGAGCCAAGTTCTAGCTCTTTGCACGTATTCGCAGTTTGATATTACGATTTTTATACCCAACATATGCCAAGTGTTGAAAGCGGCGTTTGGTTATATTTGTCCCAAACCTCCCAGCAGTTTTCAAAATATCCCAAACATCACAATATCGAGGCCTGAGCCAGGTTTTGGAGCCAAGTTCTAGCTCTTTGCACGTATTCGCAGTTTGATATTACGATTTTTATACCCAACATATGCCAAGTACTGAAAGCGGTGTTTGGTCACATTTGTTCCAAACCCCCCCCCCCTGCAGTTTTCAAAATATCCCAAACATCCCAATTTCGAGGCCTTAGCCATATTTTGGAGCCAAATTCTGGCTCTATGCACGTATTCGCGGTTTGAAATTACGACATTTTATACCCAACATATGCCAAGTCCTGAAAGTGGCAGTGAGTCACATTTCGCACAAGCTCCCCTGCAGTTTTCGAAATATCTCAAATATCCCAATTTAGAGGCCTGAGCAATATTTTGGCGCCAAATTTTGGCTCTCTGCACGTATTCAAAGTTTGAAATTACGACTTTTTATACCCAACTTATGCCAAGTACTGAAAGTGGCATTTGGTCAAATTTGTCCCAAACCTCCCTGCAGTTTTCGAAATATCCCAAATAACCCAATTAAGAGGCCTGAGCCATATTTTGGAGCCAAATTCTGGCTCTCTGCACGTATTCGCAGTTTGAAATTACGACTTTTTATACCCAACATATACTAAGTACTGAAAGCGGCATTTGGTCACATTTGTCCCAAACCTCCCAGCAGTTTTCAAAATATCCCAAACATCCCAATTTCGAGGCCTGAGCCATATTTTGGAGCCAAATTCTGGCTCTCTGCACGTATTCGTAGTTTGAAATTGCGAATTTTTTATACCCAACATATGCCAATTACTGAAAGCGGCGTTTGGTGACATTTGTCCCATAACCTCCTGCAGTTTTCAAAATATCCTAAACATCCCAATTTCGAGGCCTGAGCCGTATTTTGGAGCCAAATTCTGGCTCTATGCACGTATACGCAGTTTGAAATTACGACTTTTTTATACCCAACATATGCAAAGTACTGAAAGCGGCGTTTGGTGACATTTGTCCCATACCCTCCTGCAGTTTTCAAAATATCCTAAACATCCCAATTTCGAGGCCTGAGCCATATTTTGGAGCCAAATTCTGGCTCTCTGCACGTATTCACAGTTTTAAATTACGACTTTTTTATACCCAACATATGCAAAGTACTGAAAGCGGCGTTTGGTGACATTTGTCCCATACCCTCCTGCAGTTTTCAAAATATCCTAAACATCCCAATTTCGAGGCCTGAGCCGTATTTTGGAGCCAAATTCTGGCTCTATGCACGTATACGCAGTTTGAAATTACGACTTTTTATACCCAGCATATGCCAAGTCCTGATAGCGGCAGTGAGTCACATTTTGGACAAACTCCCCTGCAGTTTTCAAAATATCCCAAACATCCCAATTTCGAGACCTGACCCATATTTTGGAGCCAAATTCTGGCTCTATGCACGTATTCGCGGTTTGAAATTACGGCATTTTATACCCAACATATGCCAAGTCCTGAAAGTGGCAGTGAGTCACATTTCACACAAGCTCCCCTGCAGTTTTCGAAATATCTCAAATATCCCAATTTAGAGGCCTGAGCAATATTTTGGAGCCAAATTTTGGCTCTCTGCGCGTATTCAAAGTTTGAAATTACGACTTTTTATACCCAACTTATGCCAAGTACTGAAAGTGGCATTTGGTCAAATTTGTCCCAAACCTCCCTGCAGTTTTCAAAATATCCCAAACATCCCAATTTCGAGGCCTGAGCCATATTTTGGAGCCAAATTCTGGCTCTCTGCACGTATTCGAACTTTGAAATTACGACTTTTTATACCCAACATATGCCAAGTACTGAAAGTGGCATTTGGAAACATTTGTCCAAAACCCCCCCTGCAGTTTTCAAAATATCCCAAACATCCAATTTCGAGGCCTGAGCCATATTTTGGAGCCAAATTCTGGCTCTCTGCACATATTCGCAGTTTGAAATTACAACTTTTTTATACCCAACATATACCAAGTACTGAAAGTGGCATTTGGAAATATTTGTCCAAAACCCCCCCTGCAGTTTTCAAAATATCCCAAACATCCCAATTTCGAAGCCTGAGCCATATTTTGGAGCCAAATTCTGGCCCTATGCACGTATTCGCGGTTTGAAATTACGGCATTTTATACCCAACATATGCCAAGTCCTGAAAGCGGCAGTGAGTCACATTTTGCACAAACTCCCCTGCAGTTTTTCGAAATATCCCAAATATCCCAATTTTGAGGCCTGAACTATATTTTGGAGCCAAATTCTGGCTCTCTGCACGTATTCGAAGTTTGAAATTACGACTTTTTATACCCAACATATGCCAGGTACTGAAAGTGGCATTTGGTCAAATTTGTCCCAAACCTCCCTGCAGTTTTCAAAATATCCCAAAAATCCCAATTTCGAGTCCTGAGCCATATTTTGAAGACAAATTCTGGCTCTCTGCACGTATTCGAAGTTTGAAATTACGACTTTTTATACCCAACATATTCCAAGTACTGAACGCGGCGTTTGGTCACATTTGTCCAAAACCCCCCCTGCAGTTTTCAAAATATCCCAAACATCCCAATTTTGAGGCCTGAGCTATATTTTGGAGCCAAATTCTGGCTCTCTGCGCGTATTCGAAGTTTGAAATTACGTCTTTTTATACCCAACATATGCCAAGTACTGAAAGTGGCATTTGGAAACATTTGTCCAAAACCCCCCCTGCAGTTTTCAAAATATCCCAAACATCCAATTTCGAGGCCTGAGCCATATTTTGGAGTCAAATTCTGGCTCTCTGCACATATTCGCAGTTTGAAATAACAACTTTTTTATACCCAACATATACCAAGTACTGAAAGTGGCATTTGGAAACATTTGTCCAAAACCCCCCCTGCAGTTTTCAAAATATCCCAAACATCCCAATTTCGAGGCCTGAGCCATATTTTGGAGCCAAATTCTGGCCCTATGCACGTATTCGCGGTTTGAAATTACGGCATTTTATACCCAACATATGCCAAGTCTTGAAAGCGGCAGTGAGTCACATTTTGCAAAAACTCCCCCGCAGTTTTCGAAATATCCCAAATATCCCAATATCGAGGCCTGAGCCATATTTTGGAGTCAAATTCTGGCTCTCTGCACGTATTCGAAGTTTGAAATTACGACTTTTTTTACCCAACATATGCCAAGTACTGAAAGCGGCAATTGGTCACATTTGTCTCAATCCACCCGGCATTTTTCAAAATATCCCAAACATCCCAATTTCGAGGCCTGAGCCATATTTTGGAGCCAAATTCTGGCTCTCTGCACGTATTCGCAGTTTGAAATTACGACTTTTTTATACCCAACATATGCCAAGTACAGATCGCGGCGTTTGGTCACATTTGTCCAAAACCCCCCCTGCAGTTTTCAAAATATCCCAAACATCCCAATTTTGAGGCCTGAGCCATATTTTGGAGCCAAATTCTGGCTCTCTGCACGTATTCGCAGTTTGAAATTACGACTTTTTTCCCCAACATATGCCAAGTCCTGAAAGCGGCAGTAAGTCACATTTTGCACAAACTCCCCTGCAGTTTTCAAAATATCCCAAACATCCCAATTTCGAGGCATGAGCTATATTTTGGAGCCAAATTTTGGCTCTCTGCACATATTCGCAGTTTGAAATTACGAATATCCCAATTTCGATGCCTGAGCCATATTTTGGAGCCAAATTCTGGCTCCCTGCACGTATTCGCAGTTTGAAATTACGACTTTTTTATACCCAACATATGCCAAGTACTGATTGCGGCGTTTGGTCACTATTGTCCAAAACCCCCCCTGCAGTTTTCAAAATATTCCAAACATCCCAATTTAGAGGCCTGACCCGTATTTTGGAGCCAAATTCTGGCTCTATGCACGTATTCGTGGTTTGAAATTACGACATTTTATACCCAACATATGCCAAGTCCTGAAAGCGGCAGTGATTCACATTTCGCACAAACTCCCCTGCAGTTTTCGAAATATCCCAAATATTCCAATTTTCAGGCCTGAGCTATATTTCGGAGCCAAGTTCTGGCTCTCTGCACGTATTCGCAGTTTGAAATTACGACTTTTTATACCCAACATATGCCAAGTTCTGAAAGCGGTGTTTGGTCATATTTGTCCCAAAGCCCACTGAGGTTTTCAAAATATCCCAAACATCCCAATTTCGAGGACTGAGCACTATTTTGGAGCCAAATTCTGGCTCTATGCACGTATTCGCAGTTTGAAATAACGACTTTTTATACCTAACATATGCCAAGAACTGAAAGCAGCAGTGAGTCACATTTTGCACAAACTCCCCTGCAGTTTTCAAAATATCCCAAATATCCCAATTTCGAGGCCTGAGCCATGTTTTGGAGCCAAATTCTTGCTCTCTGCACGTATTCGCAGTTTGAAATTGCGACTTTTTTATACCCAACATATGCCAAGTACGGAAAGCGGCGTTTGGTCACATTTGTCCTAAACCTCCCTGCAGTTTTCAAAATATCCCAAACATCTCAATATCGAGACCTGAGCCATATTTTGGAGCCAACGTTTGGCTCTCTGCACGAATTCACAGTTTGATATTACGACGTTTTATACCCAACATTTGCCAAGTACTGAAAGTGGCAGTGAGTCACATTATGCGCAAACTCCCCTGCAGTTTTCGAAATATCCCAAATATCCCAATTTTAAGGCCTGATATTTATTTTGGAGCCAAATTCTGGCTCTCTGCACGTATTCGCAGTTTGAAATTACGACTTTTTTATACCCAACATATACCAAGTACTGAAAGTGGCAGTGAGTCACATTATGCGCAAACTCCCCTGCAGTTTTCGAAATATCCCAAATATCCCAATTTTAAGGCCTGATACTTATTTTGGAGCCAAATTCTGGCTCTCTGCACGTATTCGCAGTTTGAAATTACGACTTTTTTATACCCAACATATACCAAGTACTGAAAGTGGCAGTGTGTCACATTTTGCGCAAACTCCCCTGCAGTTTTCGAAATATCCCAAATATCCCAATTTTAAGGCCTGATACTTATTTTGGAGCCAAATTCTGGCTCTCTGCACGTATTCGCAGTGTGAAATTACGACTTTTTATACCCAACATATGCCAAGTCCTGAAAGCGGCAGTGAATCACATTTCGCACAAACTCCCCTGCAGTTTTCGAAATATCCCAAATATCCCAATTTTAAGGCCTGATACTTATTTTGGAGCCAAATTCTGGCTCTCTGCACGTATTCGCAGTGTGAAATTACGACTTTTTATACCCAACATATGCCAAGTCCTGAAAGCGGCAGTGAATCACATTTCGCACAAACTCCCCTGCAGTTTTCGAAATATCCCAAATATCCCAATTTTAAGGCCTGATACTTATTTTGGAGCCAAATTCTGGTTCTCTGCACGTATTCGCAGTTTGAAATTCCTCTTGGAGTTGGAGTTGGAGGGTTTTTGGATTTGGAATGAGGGAAGAGGCGGGCTGGATGAGGCAGTTTATGTCTTTGGAAATATTTGTAATCATTTTATTTAGAGATGAGTGTGAGCAGAAATGACACACTATAGTAGTAATTTATAGTGAAGATAATATTGTATTTCCAAATGAGAAAAAATTATGCGAGGCGAAAACTGGCATAATACATGCCAGATAAAAGTAGGTTGGCAACAACTCCTCAATAAAAGATTTGGTTGTGGAGGAGATTCCCGCCCGAAGGTCGGCCATCTTGGCGCACAGATTGAACGCCCCTGGCTGGACTTTCTTTCCACACCTCGCCTGGGGCTTGTCATGTTCACAGAAAATGGTACCATCCGTTTTCTATGTGCGGCGGCTGGGACGCCAGAGAGGGGAGGTAAACAAGAGAGCGTACAGGACGCCCGCCAAGCTTGGTAGCTACTAGTCATGTAATCATATTAAGTATTAAAGTCAGTAACCAAGTCATGACTTTACATCAACCCTACAACCAAGACTTCCTCAGTAACACACAAACACCACATTGGCGACGAGGATGAACTGTGAACGCAGGTATTATTGTGACTCGTCGTCTGCACATGATCCAGTAATTGGTTCTGCAAATCCACAACCCAGTTACCAAACCAGTATTTACCCAGGTATTTCCTAAATCTAAACTTATCTTCATTTAAAGCCTTATCAATAACTCCCTTGTTATGCCCATTCATCCACTTGTACACTTCAATCATGTCACGTTAAGGTTTTTCCAACATCTCTTCATATGGAAGCTTTCTAATTTGCGGGATTAACTTTGTCATCCTAACTGACGTGTTCTAGTGAATTATGTCCATTCATTATGTGTATGGCGACCAAAACTGAACGGCATAATGTAAATGGGGCCTAAAAACAATACGTTAATAAACCCAGCCGACTTATTGCTAACTCTTCTATAAATAAATCTATGGGAAAGAAAAGCTCTCAGCCTGCTAACAAGAGTGTACAAATCCACAAGGGCCGGGACGAGGATTCGAACCTGCGTCCGAGAGCATCCCAGACGCTGCCGTAATCGACTGAGCTACGACATGGTCAAAAGGAGTTGAAACCGAAGATCTACTGAACATATTGGATCCTGCAGCCTCTCCGAGGCACAAACCAGTGTTAGTGTAACAAGAATGTGAAGTTGACTACGTCCATCTAGTTCCACCCGCTCCTCCCCAGAACTAGTTGTTAAATAAGCACTTTACCTTGACTCCTCTGATCCAACACTTGTCCACACGTGCCACACTCCTGAAAAAATATTTTTTACATATATTAAGGGCAAGTATAAGTAATTATTAAAATAAGGCACCAAACCGGGAAGGCTATGTAGCACCAGGGTAAGTATAAACAGTTTATTTCAAATACAATCGAGTAGGAAAATACAATTATGAATTTCAAGAACACTGGAACCAATCACTGGAAAAGGTGAAATTGCAATGGAGATTAATTAAAGATTGTATCAACAATAGCGAGTAGGCAAGACTGATAAGACTGCAATAGCCTAACGGAGTACATTTTTGTCTCCGACTCATGAGGCTATGGTTAAGCATCAATGTTCTTTTAAAGTTACATAGAAACACATTATCTTATTAGGGTCTTCCACTAAAAACAAACCTTTAGCTAATCTTAGATAAACGTACTGTGTATTATTAATTTATTTAGCTGTTTATTGGCCTAAATTATATAAATAACATGCTTAAAACCTCTTAAGTACAGTATATGGTCTCTGAGCACCAAACCAACGTTAGAAGCCTAGTGATTACATTGTCAAAAAGGACCATTTACAGGTGAAACCATTTCATATCGCAGAGTAAACAAGATGGAAACAATTATCTTCCACATTTATTTGCACAATTGCCATCCTGATATGACCACTCCATCGCCCTAGTCGTTAACACACTAAGTGCAGGCGATGAGTCACAATAACGTGGCTGAAGTAGTTTGACCAGGCCACACACTAGCAGGTGAAGGGATGACGACGTTTCGGTCCATCCTGGACCATTCTCAAGTCGACTTGAGAATGGTCCAGGACCGAAACGTCGTCGTCAACACACTAAACAATCTAGGGTGACTTGTTGCTAAACATTACAAGTCACCTTTACCTTAGCTACAAAACACGTTGTGCATATTATCACTCTACCTTTAATGTCATAATGCAGCAGTTTGCGCGCTCAAAATACAGATAGACAAAATTCTCAGGAACCATAGGGGAACCTTTGACAAGCCGCCGGCTTCCTGTTGCCGTAGAGGGCACTATGGAGAAATGGTGGCCCTCTGGTAAATTTAAGTCAATATTACCTAGGAGTTATGATGTACCAGCCATTGAACATCTGGGACTCACAGTTAATATGAAAACAATCCTTAAGAATAGTTAAACGAATCTTTGACTGAAACGAACAACGTTGAATATTCAACTGTACGAGTCTCTGTTGTGGTCCCATCTGGCCTACTGTGTCCTAATATGGAAACCTCACTTCAAAAACACATCAATGATTTTCAGCTTTGGAGAAAGTTCAAGACAGCAACAACAATCATGCCAGAACTTGTTCAACTGTCACTACCACGAATCTTTGAAGGACTAACACTATAAAAGTTTAAATTGTTATAGATTTAGATAGATTAGCCTATAAATTTTCCTAGAAATTACCTACTTAATATTATCTGTTAAATTAAGGACCTGGCCGAAGTGCTATGCGTACTAGTGGCTTTACAAGAATGTAAACACACAGGGCTATGTACTCCTTGTCACCTGTCCTCTTAAAAATAGCGTCGCTTTTGGCCGTTTACCCGTAAGGCCGAATATGGACGTAATTTGGAAATGAAAACAAAATGAAAATAAATTTGGGCTTTTTTTCAACAACAATAAGTTAAGGGTCCTCTGGTAGGTTAGGTGGGCAGGAAATTCTCATAAAGTTTCAAAACGTTATGAAAAATGTTAATGGAAAGAATCCTCTTCTAAGCTGGCCGAGTAAGCCGGACGACTCAAACAGAAAACGGAACCGTGCGTCACTTTTGTGAGTCGATTTCATTTCAAATTACGTCCAAATTTGGCCATAGTGCCGCGCATACCAGCCAAAAGTGACGTTAGTTTTAAGAGGACGGGTTGATCAGAAACCCAATATAACTTGTAGTTATATAAATAAATAAATAACAGCCGAGGCCTTTGTAATACTGACCAAGTTGGAGGTCATTAATACAGACCACTTCTCTAAAATATCATATTTGACACAGGCTGGACAACAGCTTCAAGCTTAACAAGCCACAATGTAACACAGAAAATAGATGTGTTGTTTCCCCCATAGGATTATTAACCCATGAACCCGCTTAACCACTCAAGTCGTAAATGCCGAGTCATTCCTCTTGTTCACAATATACACAAGACAAATCCTCAATAAAATAAGGGTGGAGGGAGTAGGAAGGCTGACCTTTGACAAGGTGCCGCCGTCCTGTCCCCGTCGAGGCCACTGTAGATGGTGGCCCTTAGGTCAATTCATCATAGGAGCCCTTCTCCTTCCATCATTCTGAATCATGCTCATCGTACTAACCTGCACCCCCTCAATCCCCCCCCCCCCCCACCATCTTCACACAATCTGTGGCCAACATTTCTCGTTTCATTCAGATTTTCATCAAAATATGTAGAAGATTTCTCTTTGGGTTGTTTTAAGGGGCCTGACAGCCGAGTGGAGAGTGCTCCGGATTCGTAATCCTGAGGTTCCGGGGTCGATCCCCGGTGGAGGCTGAAACAAATGGACACTTTCTTTCACCCTGATGACCCTGTATACCTATCAGTAAATAAGTACCTGGGAGTTAGACAGCTGCTATGGGCTGTTTCCTGGGGATGTGTAAGAAAAAGAAGGCCTGGTCGAGGACAGGGCCGCGGGGGATGCTAAGCCCTGAAATCATCTCAAGATAACCTTAAGATTGCTGGCTAGCTACTGGCATGGCTATTAAGGCCACCACAAACGCCCTAATGACTTAACTAGCGGGTACACCTATGGCTGCCACCTGACAATCTCCTCTATATTTTGTCTAAATACATAAAATATACAAAATAATAACGAATAACAACATGAAGTACACACCCCGAACAATTCTTTCTATATTATGATTGAGTAATGATATCTGTAACACATTTATTTTTTGCTCACTGGTAATCAACGTGACACTTGCCAGGCGGCGGCTGGTCGACAAATGAGCCACACGTTAAGAAGCGGGACTCCCAGACGCGCCACTCACCCTTACTTCACTATAATATCTAAACTGTCAACCTCTAATACAGTTAAGCATCTGACCACCAGAGGGGCTAATGCTCCCCTGTTATTACGCCATCCATATAATGATTGTTCTCATTATTCATTGTTGCAACGTTTAAATACATTCAACACTGTAGTGACAATGTCAGACCTCGAAGGAAGAATTGAAACACCCTTCTTTAGATGTATTATACATTACGAAAATACTTAAGGAAATTCCTGTTTCAATTCTTCCTTCGTGGTCTGACACTGTCGTCACCATTTTCATCACGTGTTAATTGTCTTGTGATTTACACGCAGATTTTGTAGTGTATATACGACAACTTCAGGAAAGTAATGAGTAGCGGATTTAGTCTAAACAATAATATATGCTCTTTGTTTTTAGTGCCAAATTATCTGGCAAATATACATTTGGAGATGTAGCTCAATCCTTCCTGTAGCCCAATCTTTCCTGTAGCCCAATCCTTCTTGTAGCCCAATCCTTCCTGTAGCTCAATCCTTCCTGTAGCTCAATCCTTCCTGTAGCCCAATCTTTCCTGTAGCCCAATCCTTCTTGTAGACCAATCCTTCCTGTAGCCCAATCCTTCCTGTAGCCCAATCCTTCCTTCCAAATCTGATTTGTATTATAATATTATTGGAGGTGTTGTGGTTTCTGTTCTAGGTTCAGGATTGTACCTGGTCCAGGTGTCATCTTATGTTGCGTTTATTTCTTTGTTGCTATATCCATTGTTCACCAACACTTCAGTTAACTTTCAAACTCCCTACTGACGTTGCTCCATTCTGAGCAGTGGGTAAGGGCTCGACGAATATAAGTGTTTAGAACACTGGCTTTGTGTCTTTGGGAGCACTCACTCCTACTGTTTAGGCATAATCCTATGTTTGTAGGCTTAGTATATACGCTACTGCTTAGAGATGCTCCTGTTAAATTGTGTGTTTATTTTTCTACTTATACTGAATCCTTTTAAAGTGTGTCCTTATCTGTCATTTGCATCAAACTTCATCCCTCCCACTAACCTGTTTGGTAGTGAGTTCTGCTAATCGTGGATTGCTGTTACGTAGCTCATTTAGCTTCATAATAGTTGGATGGCTGAAATAAAAAGGCTTCAATTAAACAGAGCAGAAATTTATGAGAATGATGTTCAAAAATACCAAATAGTTATTATTTTATCTGTAGAAAACGATGTCTTACAGACAGGGTAAAAAAAAAAATGAATGTAATGAAACATCATTTACTTGGCGAGAGCCAGAGGTTCCCTGGAGCTATCCAGGCTGATATGGATATATTAGATTTTGGCATCAGTCAGTGTGAATGGAGTTCCACTGAATTACAATCTCTCAGCAAATGAACTTTTTTTCACCCTCATTGTTTGCTGTGATCGCCAACATGGTATTTAGAAAAAGTTGATCTGCTGCTGACCTCTTGCTAAATCTCTCCATTAAGTGACATTAGACACTGGATGAATCATAGATCAGCAGTGTTGTTGATCTAAATATAGCAGGTGCATCTGAGTGGGTTTGGATTAGTAGGAAAGCATCACGCACTAGCCCCAGTCACCATTCTGCAATATAAAAAAAATCCCCCATGCTTTCCACATCACTTTTTTATAACCAACATATGCCAAGTTCTGAAAGCGGCGTTTGGTCACATTTGTCCCAATCCCCACTACAGTTTTCAAAATATCCCAAACATCTCAATTTTGAGGCCTGAGCCATATTTTCGAGCCAAATTCTGGCTCTCTGCACGTATTCGCAGTTTTAAATTACGACTTTTTTATACACAACATATGCCAAGTCTTGATAGCGGCAGTGAGTCACATTTTGCACAAACTCCCCTGCAGCTTTCAAAATATCCGAAATATTCCAATTTCGAGGCCTGAGCCATATTTTGGAGCCAAATTCTGGCTCTCTGCACGTATTCGCAGTTTTAAATTACGACTTTTTTATACCCAACATATGCGATGTACTGAAAGCGGCGTTTGGTGACATTTGACCCAAACCTCCCTGCAGTTTTCAAAATATCCTAAACATCCCAATTTCGAGGCCTGAGCCGTATTTTCGAGCCAAATTCTGGCTCTATGCACGTATACGCAGTTTGAAATTACGACTTTTTATACCCAGCATATGCCAAGTCTTGATAGCGGCAGTGAGTCACATTTTGCACAAACTCCCCTGCAGTTTTGGAAACATCCCAAATATCCCAATTTCGAGGCCTGAGCTATATTTTGGAGCCAAATTCTGGCTCTCTGCACGTATTCGACGTTTGAAATTACGACTTTTTTATAGCCAACATGTGCCTAGTAATGAAAGCGGCGTTTGGTCACATATATCCCAAACCCCCCTGCAGTTTTCAAAATATCCCAAACATCCCAATTTCGAGGCCTGAGCCATATTTTGGAGCCAAATTCTCGCTCTCTGCACGTATTCGCATTTTGAAATTACGAATCTATATACCCAACATATGCCAAGTACTGAAAGCGGCGTTTGGTCACATTTGTCCCAAACCTCCCTGCAGTTTTCAAAATATCCCAAATATCCTAATTTCGAGGCCTGAGCCATATTATAGAGCCAAATTCTGGCTCTCTGCACGTATTCGCAGTTTGAAATTACGACTTTTTTTACCCAACATATGCCAAGTACTGAAAGCGGCGTTTGGTTACATCTGTCCCAAACCCAGCTGCAGTTTTCAAAATATCCCAAACATCCCAATTTCGAGGCCTGAGCCGTATTTTGGAGCCAAATTATGGCTAATGCACATATTCGCAGTTTGAAATTACGACTTTTTATACCCAACATATGCCAAGTCCTGAAAGCGGCAGTGAGTCAAATTTTGCACAAACTCCCTTGCAGTTTTCAAAATATCCCAAATATTCCAATTTCTAGGCCTGAGCCATATTTTGGAACCAAATTCTGGCTCTCTGCACGTATTCGCAGTTTCAAATTACGACTTTTTTATACCCAACATATACCAAGTACTGAAAGCGGCGTTTGGTCACATTTGTCTCGATCCTTCTTGCAGTTTTCAAAATATCCCAAACATCCCAATTTCGAGGCCTGAGCCATATTTTGGAGCCAAATTCTGGCTCTCTGCACGTATTCGTAGTTTGAAATTGCGACTTTTTTATACCCAACATATGCAAAGTACTGAAAGTGGCGTTTGGTGACATTTGTCCCATACCCTCCTGCAGTTTTCAAAATATCCTAAACATCTCAATTTCGAGGCCTGAGCCGTATTTTGGAGCCAAATTCTGGCTCTATGCACGTATACGCAGTTTGAAATTACGAATTTTTATACCCAGCATATGCCAAGTCCTGATAGCGGCAGTGAGTCACATTTTGCACAAACTCCCCTGCAGTTTTGGAAACATCCCAAATATCCCAATTTCGAGGCCTGAGCTATATTTTGGAGCCAAATTCTGGCTCTCTGCACGTATTCTCAGTTTGAAATTACGACTTTTTTATACCCAACATATGCGAAGTACTGAAAGCGGCGTTTGGTGACATTTGTCCCAAACCCCACTGCAATTTTCAAAATATCCTAAACATCCCAATTTAGAGGCGTGAGCCGTATTTTGGAGCCAAATTCTGGCTCTATGCACGTATACACAGTTTGAAATAACGACTTTTTATTCCCAACACATGCCAAGTCCTGATAGCGGCAGTGAGTCACATTTTGGACAAACTCCCCTGCAGTTTTCGAAATATCCCTAATATCCCAATTTCGAGGCCTGAGCTATATTTTGGAGCCAAATTCTGGCTCTCTGCACGTATTCGCCGTTTGAAATTACGACTATTTTATACCCAACATATGCCAAGTATTGAAAGCGCCGTTAGGACACGTATGTCCGAAACCCCCCTGCAGTTTTCAAAATATCCCAAACATCCCAATTTCGAGGCCTGAGCTATATTTTGGAGCCAAATTCTCGCTCTCTGCACGTATTCGCAGTTTGAAATTACGACTTTATATACCCAACACATTCCAAGTACTGAAAGCGGTGTTTGGTCACATTTGTCCCAAACCTCCCTGCAGTTTTCAAAATATCTCAAATATCCTAATTTCGAGGCCTGAGCCATATTATAGAGCCAAATTCTGGATCTCTGCACGTATTCACAGTTTGAAATTACGACTTTTTATACCCAACATATGCCAAGTACTGAAAGCGGCGTTTGGTTACATCTGTCACAAACCTCCCTACAGTTTACAAAATATCCCAAACATCCCAATTTCGAGGCCTGAGCCATATTTTGGAGCCAAATACAAGCTCTTTGCACGTATTCGCAGTTTGAAATTACGACTTTTTATACCCAACATATGGCAAGTACTGAAAGCGGCGTTTGGTTACATCTGTCCCAAACTCCCCTGCAGTTTTCAAAATATTCCAAACATCCCAATTTCGAGGCCTGAGCCGTATTTTGGAGCCAAATTCTGGCTCTATGCACGTATTCGCAGTTTGAAATTACGACTTTTTATACCCAACATATACCAAGTACTGAAAGCGGCATTTGGTCACATTTGTCCCAAACCTCCCAGCAGTTTTCAAAATATCCCAAACATCTCAATTTCGAGGCCTGAGCCATATTTTGGAGCCAAATTCTGGCTCTATGCACGTATTCGCAGATTGAAATTACGACTTTTTTATACCCAACATATACCAAGTACTGAAAGCAGCGTTTGGTCACATTTGTCTCAATCCTTCTTGCAGTTTTCAAAATATCTCAAACATCCCAATTTCGAGGCCTGAGCCATATTTTGGAGCCAAATTCTGGCTCTCTGCACGTATTCGTAGTTTGAAATTGCGACTTTTTTATACCCAACATATGCCAATTACTGAAAGCGGCGTTTGGTGACATTTGTCCCATACCCTCCTGCAGTTTTCAAAATATCCTAAACATCCCAATTTCGAGGCCTGAGCCGTACTTTGGAGCCAAATTCTGGCTCTATGCACGTATACGCAGTTTGAAATTACGACTTTTTTATACCCAACATATGCCAAGTACTGAAAGCGGCAGTGAGTCACATTTCGCACAAACTCCCCTGCAGTTTTCGAAATATCCCAAATATCCCAATTTCGAGGCTTGAGCAATATTTTGGAGCCAAATTCTGGCTCTCTGCACGTATTCGCAGTTTGAAATTACGACTTTTTTATACCCAACATATGCCAAGTACTGAAAGCGGCGTTTGGTCACATTTGTCCCAAACCCCACTGCAGTTTTCAAAATATCCCAAACATCCCAATTTCGAGGCCTTAGCCATATTTTGGAGCCAACTTCTGGCTCTCTGCACGTATTCGCGGTTTTATAATTATGACTTTTTTATAGCCAACATGTGCCTAGTAATGAAAGTGGCGTTTGGTCACATATATCCCAAACCCCCCAGCAGTTTTCAAAATATCCCAAACATCACAATTTCGAGGCCTGAGCCATATTTTGGAGCCAAATTCTGGCTCTCTGCACGTATTCGCAGTTTGAAATTACGACTTTTTATACCCAACAAATGCCAAGTTCTGTAAGCAGCGTTTGGTCATATTTGTCCCAAACTCCCCTGCAGTTTTCAAAATATCCCAAACTACCCAATTTCGAGGACTGAGCAATATTTTGGAGCCAAATTCTGGCTCTATGCACGTATTCGCAGTTTGAAATTACGACTTTTTATACCCAACATATGCCAAGTCCTGAAAGCAGCAGTGAGTCAAATTTTGCACAAACTCCCCTACAGTTTTCGAAATATCCCAAATATCCCAATTTCGAGGCCTGAGCCATATTTTGGAGCCAACTTCTCGCTCTCTGCACGTATTCGTCAGTATGAAATTACGAATTTTTTATACCCAACATATGCCAAGTGTTGAAAGCGGCGTTTGGTTATATTTGTCCCAAACCTCCCTGCAGTTTTCAAAATATCCCAAACATCACAATATCGAGGCCTGAGCCATATTTTGGAGCCAAATTCTGGCTCTCTGCACGTATTCGCAGTTTGATATTACGATTTTTATACCCAACATATGCCAAGTACTGAAAGCGCCAGTGAGTCACATTTTGCACAAATTCCCCTGCAGTTTTCGAAATTCCCCAAAAATCCCAATTTCGAGGCATGAGCCATATTTTGGAGCCAAACTCAGGCTCTCTGCGCGTATTCGCAGTTTGAAATTACGACTTTTTTATACCCAACATATGTGAAGTACTGAAAGAAGCGTTTGGTGACATTTGTGACAAACCCCCCTGCAGTTTTCAAAATATCCTAAACATCCCAATTTCGAGGCCTGAGCCGTATTTTGGAGCCAAATTCTGGCTCTATGCACGTATACACAGTTTGAAATAACGACTTTTTACACCCAACATATGCCAAGTCCTGATAGCGGCAGTGAGTCACATTTTGCACAAACTCCCCTGCAGTTTTCGAAATATCCCAAATATCCCAATTTCGAGGCCTGAGCTATATTTTGGAGCCAAATTCTGGCTCTCTGCACGTATTCGCCGTTTGATATTACTTCTTTTTTATACACAACATATGCCAAGTAATGAAAGCGGCGTTTGGTCACATATGTCCCAAACCCCCCCTGCAGTTTTCAAAATATCCAAAACATCCCAATTTCGAGGCCTGAGCCATATTTTGTAGCCAAATTTTGGCTCTCTGCACGTATTCGCACTTTGAAATTACGACTTTTTATACCTAACATATGCAAAGTTCTGAAAGTGCGTTTGGTCATATTTTTCCCAAACCCCCCTGCAGTTTTCAAAATATCCCAAACATCCCAATTTTGAGGCCTGAGCCGTATTTTGGAGAAAAATTCTGGCTCTATGCACGTATTCGCAGTTTGAAATTACGACTTTTTATACCCAACATATGCCAAGTCCTGAAAGCGGCAGTGAGTGACATTTTGCACAAACTCCCCTGCAGTTTTCAAAATATCCCAAACATCCCAATTTCGAGGCCTGAGCCATATTTTGTAGCCAAATTTTGGCTCTCTGCACGTATTCGCACTTTGAAATTACGACTTTTTATACCTAACATATACCAAGTACTGAAAGCGGCATTTGGTCACATTTGTCCCAAACCTCCCAGCAGTTTTCAAAATATCCCAAACATCCCAATTTCGAGGACTGAGCCATGTTTTGGAGCCAAATTCTGGCTCTCTGCACCTATTCGCAGTTTGAAATTACGACTTTTTTATACCCAACATATACCAAGTACTGAAAGCGGCATTTGGTCATATTTGTCTCAATCCTTCTTGCAGTTTTCAAAATATCTCAAACATCCCAATTTCGAGGCCTGAGCCATATTTTGGAGCCAAATTCTGGCTCTCTGCACGTATTCGTAGTTTGAAATTGCGACTTTTTTATACCCAACATATGCCAATTACTGAAAGCGGCGTTTGGTGACATTTGTCCCATACCCTCCTGCAGTTTTCAAAATATCCTAAACATCCCAATTTCGAGGCCTGAGCCGTACTTTGGAGCCAAATTCTGGCTCTATGCACGTATACGCAGTTTGAAATTACGACTTTTTTATACCCAACATATGCCAAGTACTGAAAGCGGCAGTGAGTCACATTTCGCACAAACTCCCCTGCAGTTTTCGAAATATCCCAAATATCCCAATTTCGAGGCTTGAGCAATATTTTGGAGCCAAATTCTGGCTCTCTGCACGTATTCGCAGTTTGAAATTACGACTTTTTTATACCCAACATATGCCAAGTACTGAAAGCGGCGTTTGGTCACATTTGTCCCAAACCCCCACTGCAGTTTTCAAAATATCCCAAACATCCCAATTTCGAGGCCTTAGCCATATTTTGGAGCCAACTTCTGGCTCTCTGCACGTATTCGCGGTTTGAAATTATGACTTTTTTATAGCCAACATGTGCCTAGTAATGAAAGTGGCGTTTGGTCACATATATCCCAAACCCCCCAGCAGTTTTCAAAATATCCCAAACATCACAATTTCGAGGCCTGAGCCATATTTTGGAGCCAAATTCTGGCTCTCTGCACGTATTCGCAGTTTGAAATTACGACTTTTTATACCCAACAAATGCCAAGTTCTGTAAGCAGCGTTTGGTCATATTTGTCCCAAACTCCCCTGCAGTTTTCAAAATATCCCAAACTACCCAATTTCGAGGACTGAGCAATATTTTGGAGCCAAATTCTGGCTCTATGCACGTATTCGCAGTTTGAAATTACGACTTTTTATACCCAACATATGCCAAGTCCTGAAAGCAGCAGTGAGTCAAATTTTGCACAAACTCCCCTACAGTTTTCGAAATATCCCAAATATCCCAATTTCGAGGCCTGAGCCATATTTTGGAGCCAACTTCTCGCTCTCTGCACGTATTCGTCAGTATGAAATTACGAATTTTTTATACCCAACATATGCCAAGTGTTGAAAGCGGCGTTTGGTTATATTTGTCCCAAACCTCCCTGCAGTTTTCAAAATATCCCAAACATCACAATATCGAGGCCTGAGCCATATTTTGGAGCCAAATTCTGGCTCTCTGCACGTATTCGCAGTTTGATATTACGATTTTTATACCCAACATATGCCAAGTACTGAAAGCGCCAGTGAGTCACATTTTGCACAAATTCCCCTGCAGTTTTCGAAATTCCCCAAAAATCCCAATTTCGAGGCATGAGCCATATTTTGGAGCCAAACTCAGGCTCTCTGCGCGTATTCGCAGTTTGAAATTACGACTTTTTTATACCCAACATATGTGAAGTACTGAAAGAAGCGTTTGGTGACATTTGTGACAAACCCCCCTGCAGTTTTCAAAATATCCTAAACATCCCAATTTCGAGGCCTGAGCCGTATTTTGGAGCCAAATTCTGGCTCTATGCACGTATACACAGTTTGAAATAACGACTTTTTACACCCAACATATGCCAAGTCCTGATAGCGGCAGTGAGTCACATTTTGCACAAACTCCCCTGCAGTTTTCGAAATATCCCAAATATCCCAATTTCGAGGCCTGAGCTATATTTTGGAGCCAAATTCTGGCTCTCTGCACGTATTCGCCGTTTGATATTACTTCTTTTTTATACACAACATATGCCAAGTAATGAAAGCGGCGTTTGGTCACATATGTCCCAAACCCCCCCTGCAGTTTTCAAAATATCCAAAACATCCCAATTTCGAGGCCTGAGCCATATTTTGTAGCCAAATTTTGGCTCTCTGCACGTATTCGCACTTTGAAATTACGACTTTTTATACCTAACATATACCAAGTACTGAAAGCGGCATTTGGTCACATTTGTCCCAAACCTCCCAGCAGTTTTCAAAATATCCCAAACATCCCAATTTCGAGGACTGAGCCATGTTTTGGAGCCAAATTCTGGCTCTCTGCACCTATTCGCAGTTTGAAATTACGACTTTTTTATACCCAACATATACCAAGTACTGAAAGCGGCATTTGGTCATATTTGTCTCAATCCTTCTTGCAGTTTTCAAAATATCTCAAACATCCCAATTTCGAGGCCTGAGCCATATTTTGGAGCCAAATTCTGGCTCTCTGTACGTATTCGTAGTTTTAAATTGCGACTTTTTTATACCCAACATATGCCAAGTACTGAAATCGGCGTTTTGTCAAATTTGTCCCAATTCCCCCTGCAGTTTTCAAAATATCCCAAACATCTCAATTTCGAGGCCTGAGCCATATTTTGGAGCCAAATTATGGCTCTCTGAACGAATTCGTATTTTGAAATTACGACTTTTTTATACCCAACATATGCGAAGTACTGAAATGTTTGGTGACATTTGTCCCAAACCCCCCTGCAGTTTTCAAAATATCCTAAACATCCCAATTTCGAGGCCTGAGCCATATTTTGGAGCCAAATTCTGGCTCTCTGAACGAATTCGTATTTTGAAATTACGACTTTTTTATACCCAACATATGCGAAGTACTGAAATGTTTGGTGACATTTGTCCCAAACCCCCCTGCAATTTTCAAAATATCCTAAACATCCCAATTTCGAGGCCTGAGTCGTATTTTGGAGCCAAATTCTGGCTCTATGCACGTATACACAGTTTGAAATTATGACTTTTTATACCCAGCATATGCCAAGTCCTGATAGCGGCAGTGAGTCACATTTTGCACAAACTCCCCTGCAGTTTTCAAAATATCAGAAATATCCTAATTTCGAGGCCTGTGCCATATTTTGGAGCCAAATTCTCGCTCTCAGCACGTATTCGCATTTTGAAATTACGACTTTATATACCCAACATATGCCAAGTACTGAAAGGGGCGTTTTGTCACATTTGTCCCAAACCTCCCTGCAGTTTACAAAATATCCCAAACATCCCAATTTTGAGGCCTGAGCCATATTTTGGAGCCAAATTCAAGCTCTTTGCACGTATTCACAGTTTGAAATTACGACTTTTTATACCCAACATATGCCAAGTACTGAAAGCGGCGTTTGGTTACATCTGTCCCAAACCCCCCAGCAGTTTTCAAAATATCCCAAACATCCCAATTTCGAGGCTTGAGCCATTTTTTTGGAGCCAAATTCTGGCTCTCTGAACGTATTCGCACTTTGAATTTACGACTTTTTATACCCAACATATGCAAAGTTCTGAAAGCGGCGTTTGGTCATATTTGTCGCAAACCCCCCTGCAGTTTTCAAAATATCCCAAACATCCCAATTTCGAGGCCTGAGCCAAATTTTGGAGCCAAATTCTGGCTAATGCACATTTTCGCAGTTTGAAATTACGACTTTTATACCCAACATATGCCAAGTCCTGAAAGCGGCAGTGAGTCACATTTTGCACAAACTCTCTTGCAGTTTTCAAAATATCCCAAATATTCCAATTTCTAGGCCTGAGCCATATTTTGGAGCCAAATTCTGGCTCTCTGCACGTATTCGCAGTTTGAAATTACGACTTTATATACCCAACATATTCCAAGTACTGAAAGCGGCGTTTGGTCACATTTGTCCCAAACCTCCCTGCAGTTTTCAAAATATCACAAACATCCCAATTTCGAGGCCTGAGCCATATTTTGGAGCCAAATTCTGGCTCTCTGCACGTATTCGCATTTTTAAATTACGACTTTTTTATAACCAACATATGCGAAGTACTGAGAGCGGCGTTTGTGAACATTTGTCCCAAACCCCCTGCAGTTTTCAAAATATCCCAAACAACCCAATTTCGAGGTCTGAGCCATATTTTAGAGTCAAATTCTTGCTCCATGCAAGTATTCGCGGTTTGAAATTACGACATTTTATACCCAACATATGCCAAGTCCTGAAAGCGGCAGTGAGTCACATTTCCAACAAACTCCCCTGCAGTTTTCGAAATATCCCAAATATCCCAATTTTGAGGCCTGAGCCATATTTTGGAGCCAAATTCTGGCTCTCTGCACGTATTCGCAGTTTGAAATTACGACTTTTTATACCCAACATATGCCAAGTACTGAAAGCGGCAGTGAGTCACATTTTGCTCAAACTCCCCTGCAGTTTTCAAAATTTCCCTAACATCCGACTTTCAAGGCCTGAGCCATATTTTGGAGCCAAATTCAAGCTCTCTGCACGTATTCGCAGTTTGAAATTACGACTTTTTATACCCAACATATGCCAAGTTCTGTAAGCGGCGTTTGGTCATATTTGTCCCAAACCCCCCTACAGTTTTCGAAATACCCCAAACATCCCAATTTCGAGGCGTGAGCCATATTTTGGAGCCAAACTCAGGCTCTCTGCACGTATTCGCAGTTTGAATTTACGACTTTTAATTTATACCCAACATATGCCAAGTACTGAAAGCGGCAGTGAGTCACATTTCGCACAAACTCCCCTGCAGTTTTCGAAATATCCCAAATATCCCAATTTCGAGGCTTGAGCAATATTTTGGAGCCAAATTCTGGCTCTCTGTACGTATTCGCAGTTTGAAATTACGAATTTTTTATACCCAACAAATGCCAAGTACTGAAAGCGGCGTTTGGTCACATTTGTCCCAAACCCCCCCCCCCCTTTAGTTTTCAAAATATCCCTAACATCCCAATTTCGAGGCCTTAGCCATATTTTGGAGCCAAATTCTGGCTCTCTGCACGTATTCGCAGTTTGAAATTACGACTTTTTATACCCAACATATGACAAGTACTGAAAGCGGCAGTGAGTCATATTTTGCTCAAACTCGCCTGCAGTTTTCAAAATATCCCAAACATCCCACTTTCATGGCCTGAGCCATATTTTGGAGCCAAATTCAAGCTCTCTGCACGTATTCGCAGTTTGAAATTATGACTTTTTATACCCAACATATGCCAAGTTCTGTAAGCAGCGTTTGGTCATATTTGTCCCAAACCCCCCTGCAGTTTTCAAAATATCCCAAACATCATAATAACGAGGCCTGAGCCATATTTTGGAGCCAAGTTCTGGCTCTCTGCACGTATTCGCAGTTTGAAATTACAACTGTTTTTTACCCAACATTTACCAAGTACTGAAAGAGGCGTTTGGTCAAAATTGTCCCAAACCCACCTGCAGTTTTCAAAATATCCCAAACATCCCAATTTCGAGGCCTGAGCCATATTTTGAAACCAAATTCTGTCTCTATTCACGTATTCGCGGTTTGAAATTACGATATTTTATACCCAACATATGCCAAGTCCTGAAAGCGGCAGTGAGTCACATTTCGCACAAACTCCTCTGCAGTTTTCAAACTATCCCAAACATCCCAATTTCGAGGCCTTAGCCATATTTTGGGACCAAATTCTGGCTCTATGCACGTATTCGCGGTTTGAAATTACGACATTTTATACCCAACATATGCCAAGTCCTGAAAGCGGCAGTGAGTCACATTTCGCACAAACTCCCCTGCAGTTTTCAAAATATCCCAAACATCATAATTTCGAGGACTGAGCCATATTTTGGAGCCAAATTCTGGCTCTTTGCACGTATTCGCAGTTTGAAATTACGACTTTTTTTTTACCCAACATATACCAAGTACTGAAAGCAGTGTTTGGTCACATTTGTCCCAAACCCCCCTGCAGTTTTCGAAATATCCCAAATATCCCAATTTCGAGGCCTGAGCCATATTTTGGAGCCAAATTCTGGCTCTCTGCACGCATTCGCAGTTTGAAATTACGAATTTTTATACCCAACATATGCCAAGTACTGAAAGCGGCAGTGAGTCACATTTTGCTCAAACTCCCCTGCAGTTTTCAAAATATCCCAAACATCCCACTTTCATGGCCTGAGCCATATTTTGGAGCCAAATTCAAGCTCTCTGCACGTATTCGCAGTTTGAAATTATGAATTTTTATACCCAACATATGCCAAGTTCTGTAAGCAGCGTTTGGTCATATTTGTCCCAAACCCCCCTGCAGTTTTCAAAATATCCCAAACATCCCAATTTCGAGGACTGAGCAATATTTTGGAGCCAAATTCTGGCTCTATGCACGTATTCGCGGGTTGAAATTACGACATTTTATACCCAACATATGCCAAGTCCTGAAAGCGGCAGTGAGTCACATTTCGCACAAACTCCCCTGCAGTTTTCGTAATATCCCAAATATCCCAATTTCGAGGCCTGAGCCATATTTTGGAGCCAAATTCAGGCTCTCTGCACGTATTCGCAGTTTGAAATTACGACTTTTTTATACCCAACATATGCCAAGTACTGAAAGCGGCGTTTGGTCACATTTGTCCCAAACCCCCCCTGCAGTTTTCAAAATATCCCAAACATCCCAATTTCGAGGCCTTAGCCATATTTTGGAGCCAAATTCTGGCTCCATGCACGTATTCGCGGTTTGAAATTACGACATTTTATACCCAACATATGCCAAGTCCTAAAAGCGGCAGTGAGTCACATTTCCTACAAACTCCCCTGCAGTTTTCAAAATATCCTAAATATTCCAATTTTGAGGCCTGAGTCATATTTTGGAGCCAGATTCTGGCTCTCTGCACGTATTCGCAGTTTGAAATTACGACTTTTTATACCAAACATATGCCAAGTCCTGAAAGCGGCAGTGAGTCACATTTTGCTCAAACTCCCCTGCAGTTTTCAAAATATCCCAAACATCCCACTTTCATGGCCTGAGCCATGTTTTGGAGCCAAATTCAAGCTCTCTGCACGTATTCGCAGTTTGAAATTATGACTTTTTATACCCAACATATGCCAAGTGTTGAAAGCGGCGTTTGGTTATATTTGTCCCAAACCTCCCTGCAGTTTTCAAAATATCCCAAACATCACAATATCGAGGCCTGAGCCATATTTTGGAGCCAAATTCAAGCTCTCTGCACATATTCGCAGTTTGATATTACGATTTTTATACCCAACATATGACAAGTACTGAAAGCGGCAGTGAGTCACATTTCGCACAAACTCCCCTGCAGTTTTCGAAATATCCCAAATATCCCAATTTCGAGGCTTGAGCAATATTTTGGAGCCAAATTCTGGCTCATTGCACGTATTCGCAGTTTGAAATTACTACCTTATTTATGCCCAACATATGCCAAGTACTGAATGTGGCGTTTGGTCACATTTTTCCCAAACCGTCCCTGCAGTTTTCAAAATATCCCAAACATCCCAATTTCAAGGACTGAGCAATATTTTGGAGCCAAATTCTGGCTCTATGTACGTATTCGCAGTTTGAAATTACGACTTTTTATACCCAACATATGCCAAGTCCTGAAAGCAGCAGTGAGTCAAATTTTGCACAAACTCCCCTACAGTTGTCGAAATATCCAAAATATCCCAATTTCGAGGCCTGAGCCATATTTTGGAGCCAACTTCTGGCTCTCTGCACGTATTCGCAGTATGAAATTACGAATTTTTTATACCCAACATATGCCAAGTGTTGAAAGCGGCGTTTGGTTATATTTGTCCCAAACCTCCCTGCAGTTTTCAAAATATCCCCAACATCACAATATCGAGGCCTGAGCCATATTTTGGAGATAAATTCTGGCTCTCTGCAAGTATTCGCAGTTTGATTTTACGATTATTATACCCAACATATGACAAGTACTGAAAGCGGCAGTGAGTCACATTTCGCACAAACTCCCCTGCAGTTTTCGAAATATCCCAAATATACCAATTTCGAGGCGTGAGCCATATTTTGGAGCCAAACTCAGGCTCTCTGCACGTATTTCCAGTTTGAAATTACGATTTTTTTATACCCAACATATGCCAAGTACTGAAAGCAGCAGTGAGTCACATTTTGCACAAACTCCCCTGCAGTTTTCAAAATATCCCAAACATCACAATATCGAGGCCTGAGCCATATTTTGGAGCCAAATTCAGGCTCTATGCACGTATTCGCGGTTTGAAATTACGACTTTTTTTATACCCAACATATGCCAAGTTCTGAAAGCAGCGTTTGGTCATATTTGTCCCAAACCCCCCTGCAGTTTTCAAAATATCCCAAACATCCCAATTTCGAGGCCTGAGCCATATTTTGGAGCCAAATTCTGGCTCTCTGCACGTATTCGCAGTTTGAAATTACGACTTTTTTTATACCCAACATATGCCAAGTACTGAAAGCAGCGTTTGGTCACATTTGTCCCAAACCCCCCCTGCAGTTTTCAAAATATCCCAAACATCCCAATTTCGAAGCCTAAGCCATATTTTGGAGCCAAATTCTGGCTCTATGCACGTATTCGCGGTTTGAAATTACGACATTTTATACCCAACATATGCCAAGTCCTGAAAGCGGCAGTGAGTCACATTTCGCACAAACTCCCCTGCAGTTTTCGAAATATCCCAAATATCCCAATTTTTAAGGCATGAGCCATATTTTGGAGCCAAATTCTGGCGCTCTGCACGTATTCGCAGTTTAAAATTACAACTTTTTTATACCCAACATATGCCAAGTACTGTAAGCGGCGTTTGGTCACATTTGTTTCAAACCTCCCTGCAGTTTTCAAAATATCCCAAACATCATAATTTCGAGGCCTGAACCATATTTTGGAGCCAAATTCTGGATCTCTGCACGTATTCGCAGTCTGAAATTACGACTTTTTTTTACCCAACATATACCAAGTACTGAAAGCAGCGTTTGGTCATATTTGTCCCAAACCCCCTTGCAGTTTTCAAAATATCCCAAACATCCCAATTTCGAGGCCTGATCCATATTTTGGAGCCAAATTCTGGCTCTATGCACGTATTCGCAGTTTGAAATTACGACATTTTTAACCCAACATATGCCAAGTCCTGAAAGCGGCGGCGAATCAAATTTTGCACAAACTCCCCTACAGTTTTCGAAATATCCCAAATATCCCAATTTCGAGGCCTGAGCCATATTTTGGAGCCAACTTCTGGCTCTCTGCACGTATTCGCAGTATGAAATTACGAATTTTTAATACCCAACATATGCCAAGTACTGAAAGCGCCGTTTGGTTACATTTGTCCCAAACCTCCCTGCAGTTTTCAAAATATCCCAAACATCACAATATCGAGGCCTGAGCCATATTTTGGAGCCAAATTCTGGCTCTCTGCACGTATTCGCAGTTTGATATTACGATTTTTATACCCAACATATGCCAAGTACTGAAAGGGGCAGTGAGTCACATTTTGCACAAACTCCCCTGCAGTTTTCGAAATATCCCAAACATCCCAATTTCGAGGTGTGAGCCATATTTTGGAGCCAAACTCTGGCTGTCTGCACGTATTCGCAGTTTGAAATTACGACTTTTTTATACCCAACGTATGCCAAGTACTGAAAGCAGCGTTTGGTCACATTTGTCCCAAACCCCCCCTGCAGTTTTCAAAATATCCCAAACATCCCACTTTCAAGGCCTGAGCCATATTTTAAAAGCCAAATTCAAGCTCTCTGCACGTTTTCGCAGTTTGAAATTACGACTTTTTATACCCAACATATGCCAAGTTCTGAAAGCGGCGTTTGGTCATATTTGTCCCAAACCGTCCTTCAGTTTTCAAAATATCCCAAACATCCCACTTTCAAGGCCTGAGCCATATTTTAAAAGCCAAATTCAAGCTCTCTGCACGTTTTCGCAGTTTGAAATTACCAATTTTTATACCCCACATATGCCAAGAACTGAAAGCGGCAGTGAGTCACATTTTGCTCAAACTCCCCTGCAGTTATCAAAATATCCCAAACATCCCAATTTCGAGGACTGAGCAATATTTTGGAGCCAAATTCTGGCTCCATGCACGTATTCGCGGTTTGAAATTACGACATTTTATACCCAACATATGCTAAGTCCTGAAAGCAGCAGTGAGTCAAATTTTGCACAAACTCCCCTACAGTTTTCGAAATATCCCAAATATCCCAATTTCGAGGCCTGAGCCATATTTTGGAGCCAACTTCTGGCTCTCTGCACATATTCACAGTATGAAATTACGAATTTTTTATACCCAACATATGCCAAGTACTGAAAGCGGTGTTTGGTCACATTTGTCCCAAAACCCCCCCCCTGCAGTTTTCAAAATATCCCAAACATCCCAATTTCGAGGCCTTAGCCATATTTTAGAGCCAAATTCTGGCTCTAAGCACGTATTCGCGGTTTGAAATTACGACATTTTATACCCAACATATGCCAAGTCTTGAAAGCGGCAGTGAGTCACATTTCGCACAAACTCCCCTGGAGTTTTCGAAATATCCCAAATATCCCAATTTCGAGGCCTGAGCCATATTTTGGAGCCATATTCTGGCTCTCTGCACGTATTCGCAGTTTGAAATTACGATTTTTTTATACCCAACATATGCCAAGTACTGAAAGCGGTGTTTGGTCACATTTGTCCCAAAACCCCCCCCCCCTGCAGTTTTGAAAATATCCCAAACATCCCAATTTCGAGGCCTTAGCCATATTTTAGAGCCAAATTCTGGCTCTATGCACGTATTCGCGGTTTGAAATTACGACTTTTTATACCCAACATATGCCAAGTACTGAAAGCGGCAGTGAGTCACATTTTGCTCAAACTGCCCTGCAGTTTTCAAAATATCCCAAACATCCCACTTTCATGGCCTGAGCCATATTTTGGAGCCAAATTCAAGCTCTCTGCAAGTATTCGCAGTTTGAAATTATGACTTTTTATACCCAACATATGCCAAGTTCTGTAAGCAGCGTTTGGTCATATTTGTCCCAATCCCCCCTGCAGTTTTCAAAATATCCCAAACTACCCAATTTCGAGGACTGAGCAATATTTTGGTGCCAAATTCTGGCTCTATGCACGTATTCGCAGTTTGAAATTACGACTTTTTATACCCAACATATGCCAAGTGTTGAAAGTGGCGTTTGGTTATAGTTGTCCCAAACCTCCCTGCAGTTTTCAAAATATCCCAAACATCACAATATCGAGGCCTGAGCCATATTTTGGAGCCAAGTTCTGGCTCTCTGCACGTATTCGCAGTTTGATATTACGATTTTTATACCCAACATATGCCAAGTCCTGAAAGCGCCAGTGAGTCACATTTTGCACAAATTCCCCTGCAGTTTTCGAAATACCCCAAAAATCCCAATTTCGAGGCGAGAGCCATATTTTGGAGCCAAACTCAGGCTCTCTGCACGAATTCACAGTTTGAAATTACGACTTTTTTATACCCAACATAGGTCAAGTACTGAAAGCGGTAGTGAGTCACATTTCGCACAAACTCCCCTGCAGTTTTCGAAATATCCCAAATATCCCAATTTCGAGGCTTGAGCAATATTTTGGAGCCAAATTCTGGCTCATTGCACGTATTCGCAGTTTGAAATTACGACCATTTTTATGCCCAACATATGCCAAGTACTGAATGCGGCCTTTGGTCACATTTTTCCCAAACCGTCCGTGCAGTTTTCAAAATATCCCAAACATCCCAATTTCAAGGACTGAGCAATATTTTGGAGCCAAATTCTGGCTCTATGCACGTATTCGCAGTTTGAAATTACGAATTTTTATACCCAACATATGCCAAGTCCTGAAAGCGGCAGTGAGTCAAATTTTGCACAAACTCCCCTACAGTTTTCGAAATATCCCAAATATCCCAATTTCGTGGCCTGAGCCATATTTTGGAGCCAACTTCTGGCTCTCTGCACGTATTCGCAGTATGAAATTACGAATTTTTTATACCCAACATATGCCAAGTACTGAAAGCGGCGTTTGGTAACATTTGTCCCAAACCTCCCTGCAGTTTTCAAAATATCCCAAACATCACCTATCGAGGCCGGAGACATATTTTGGAGCCAAATTCTGGCTCTCTGCACGTATTCGCAGTTTAATATTACGATTTTTATACCCAACATATGCCAAGTACTGAAAGAGGCAGTGAGTCACATTTTGCACAAACTCCCCTGCAGTTTTCGAAATATCCCAAACATCCCAATTTCGAGGTGTGAGCCATATTTTTGAGCCAAACTCTGGCTCTCTGCACGTATTCGCAGTTTGAAATTACGACTTTTTTATACCCAACGTATGCCAAGTACTGAAAGCGGCGTTTGGTCACATTTGTCCCAAACCCCCCTGCAATTTTCAAAATATCCCAAACATCCCAATTTCGAGGCCTTAGCCATATTTTGGAGCCAAATTCTTGCTCCATGCACGTATTCGTGGTTTGAAATTACGACATTTTATACCCAACATATGCCAAGTCCTGAAAGCGGCAGTGAGTCACATTTCCCACAAACTCCCCTGCAGTTTTCGAAATATCCCAAACATCCCAATTTTGAGGCCTGAGCCATATTTTGGAGCCAAATTCTGGCTCTCTGCACGTATTCGCAGTTTGATATTACGATTTTTATACCCAACATATGCCAAGTACTGAAAGCGCCAGTGAGTCACATTTTGCACAAATTCCCCTGCAGTTTTCGAAATATCCCAAATATCCCAATTTCGAGGCCTGAGCCATATTTTGGAGCCAAACTCAGGCTCTCTGCACGTATTCACAGTTTGAAATTACGACTTTTTTATTCCCAACATATGTCAAGTACTGAAAGCGGCAGTGAGTCACATTTCGCACAAACTCCAATGCAGTTTTCGAAATATCCCAAATATCCCAATTTCGAGGCTTGAGCAATATTTTGGAGCCAAATTCTGGCTCATTGTACGTATTCGCAGTTTGAAATTACGACCTTTTTTATGCCCAACATATGCCAAGTACTGAATGCGGCGTTTAGTCACATTTTTCCCAAACCGTCCGTGCAGTTTTCAAAATATCCCAAACATCCCAATTTCAAGGACTGAGCAATATTTTGGAGCCAAATTCTGGCTCTATGCACGTATTCGCAGTTTGAAATTACGAATTTTTATACCCAACATATGCCAAGTTCTGAAAGCGGCGTTTGATCACATTTGTCCCAAACCCCCCCTGCAGTTTTCAAAATATCCCAAACATCCCAATTTTGAGGCCTGAGCCATATTTTGGAGCCAAATTCTGGCTCTCTGCACGTATTCGCAGTATGAAATTACGACTTTTTATACCCAACATATGCCAAATACTGAAAGCGGCAGTGAGTCACATTTTGCTCAAACTCCCCTGCAGTTTTCAAAATATCCCAAACATCCCACTTTCAAGGCCTGAGCAATATTTTGGAGCCAAATTCTGGCTCTATGCACGTATTCGCAGTATGAAATTACGAATTTTTTATACCCAACATATGCCAAGTGTTGAAAGCGGCGTTTGGTTATATTTGTCCCAAACCTCCCAGCAGTTTTCAAAATATCCCAAACATCCCAATTTTGAGGCCTGAGCCATATTTTGGAGCCTAATTCTGGCTCTATGCACGTATTCGCGGTTTGAAATTACGACATTTTATACCCAACATATGCCAAGTCTTGAAAGCGGCAGTGAGTCACATTTCGCACAAACTCCCCTGCAGTTTTCGAAATATCCCAAATATCCTAATTTCGAGGACTGAGCCATATTTTGGAGCCAAATGCTGGCTCTCTGCACGTATTCGCAGTTTGAAATTACGACTTTTTTATGCCCAACATATGCCAAGTACTGAACGCGGCATTTGGTCACATTTGTCCCAATCCCCCCACTGT
This sequence comes from Procambarus clarkii, assembly GCF_040958095.1. NCBI lineage: Eukaryota > Metazoa > Arthropoda > Malacostraca > Decapoda > Cambaridae > Procambarus > Procambarus clarkii. The sequence continues at coordinate 2,262,820 of NW_027189143.1, forward strand.
AGTTTTCAAAATATCCCAAACATCCCTATTTCGAGGCCTGAGCCAAATTTTGGAGCCAAATTCTGGCTCTATGCATGTATTCGTGGTTTGAAATGATGACATTTTATACCCAACATATGCCAAGCCCTGAAAGCGGCAGAGAGTCACATTTCGCACAAACTCCCCTGCAGTTTTCGAAATATCCCAAATATCCCAATTTCGAGGACTGAGCCATATTTTGGAGCCAAATTCAGGCTCTCTGCACGTATACGCAGTTTGAAACTACGACTTTTTTATACCCAACATATGCCAAGTACTGAAAGCGGCGTTTGGTTACATTTGTCCCAAACCTCCCTGCAGTTTTCAAAATATCCCAAACATCACAATATCGAGGCCTCAGCCATATTTTGGAGCCAAATTCTGGCTCTCTGCACGTATTCGCAGTTTGATATTAGGATTTTTATACCCAACATATGCCAAGTACTGAAAGCGGCAGTGAGTCACATTTTGCACAAACTCCCCTGCAAGTTTCGAAATATCATAAATATCCCAATTTTGAGGCCTGAGCCATATTTTTGAGCCAAATTCTGGCTCTCTGCACGTATTCGCAGTTTGAAATTACGAATTTTTTATACCCAATTTATGCCAAGTACTGAAAGCGGCGTTTGGTAACCTTTGTCCCAAACCCTCCTGCAGTTTTCAAAATATCTCAAACATCGCAATTTCGAGGCCTCAGCCATATTTTGGAGCCAAATTCTGGCTCTATGCACGTATTCGCAGATTGAAATTACGACTTTTTATACCCAACATATGCCAATTCCTGAAAGCGGCAGTAAGTCACATTTTGCACAAACTCCCCTGCAGTTTTCAAAATATCCCAAACATCCCACTTTCGAGGCCTGAGCCATATTTTGGAGCCAAATTCAAGCTCTCTGCACGTATTCGCAGTTTGAAATTACAACTTTTTATACGCAACATATGCCAAGTTCTGAAAGCGGCGTTTCGTCTCTTTTGTCCCAAACCCCCCTGCAGTTTTCAAAATATCCCAAACATCCCAATTTCGAGGACAGAGCAATATTTTTCAGCCAAATTCTGGCTCTATGCACGTATTCGCAGTTTGAAATTACGACTTTTTATACCCAACATATGCCAAGTCCTGAAAGCGGCAGTGAGTCAAATTTTGTACAAACTCCCCTGCAGTTTTCGAAATATCCCAAATATCCCAATATCGAGGCCTGAGCCATATTATGGAGCCAAATTCTGGCTCTCTCCAAGTATTCGCAGTTTAATATTACGATTTTATACCCAACATATGCCAAGTACTGAAAGCGGCAGTGAGTCACATTTTGCACAAACTCCCCTGTAGTTTTCGAAATATCCCAAACATCCCAATTTCGAGGCCTGAGCCTTATTTTGGAGCCAAACTCTGGCTCTCTCCACGTATTCGCAGTTTGAAATTACGAATTTTTTATACCCAATATATGCCAAGTACTGAAAGCGGCGTTTGGTAACATTTGTCCCAAACCCCCCCTGCAGTTTTCAAAATATCACAAACTTCCCAATTTCGAGGCCTGAGCAATATTTTGGAGCCAAATTCTGGCTCTATGCACGTATTCGCGGTTTGAAATTACGATATTTTATACCCAACATATGCCAAGTCCTGAAAGCGGCAGTGAGACTCATTTCACACAAACTGCACTGCAGTTTTCAAAATATCCCAAATATCCCAATTTCGAGGCCTGAGCAATATTTGGGAGCCAAATTCTGGCTCTCTGCACGTATTCACAGTTTGAAATTACGACTTTTTTATGCCCAACATATGCCACGTACTGAAAGCGGTGTTTGGTCACATTTGTCCCAAACCCCCCCCCCCCTGCAGTTTTCAAAATATCCCAAACATCCCAATTTCGAGGCCCGAGCAATATTATGGAGCCAAATTCTGGCTCTATGCACGTATTCGCGGTTTGAAATTACGATATTTTATACATAACATATGCCAAGCCCTGAAAGCGGCAGTGAGTCACATTTCACACAAACTCCCCTGTAGTTTTCGAAATATCCCATACATCCCAATTTTGAGGCCTGATCCATATTTTGGAGCAAAATTCTGGCTCTCTGCACTTATTCGCAGTTTGAAATTACGACTTTATATACCCAACATATGCCAAGTACTGAAAGTGGCGTTTGGTTACATTTGTCCCAAACCTCCCTGCAGTTTCAAAATATCCCAAACATCCCAATTTCGAGGCCTGAGCCATATTTTGGAGCCAAATTCTGGCTCTATGCATGTATTCGCGGTTTGAAATTACGACATTTTATGCCCAACATATGCCAAGTCCTGAAAGCGGCAGTGAGTCACATTTCACACAAACTGCACTGCAGTTTTCAAAATATCCCAAATATCCCAATTTCGAGTCCTGAGCAATATTTGGGAGCCAAATTCTGGCTCTTTGCACGTATTCGCAGATTGAAATTACGACTTTATATACCCAACATATGCCAAGTACTGTAAGAGACGTTTGGTCATATTTGTCCCAAACCTCACTGCAGTTTTCAAAATATCTCAAACATCCCAATTTCGACGCCTGAGCCATATTTTGGAGCCAAATTCTGGCTCTCTGCACGTATTCGCAGTTTGAAATTACGACTATTTATTCAAACATATGCCAAGTCCTGAAAGCGGCAGTGAGTCACATTTTGCACAAACTCCCTTGCAGTTTTCGAAATATCCCAAATATCTCAATTTCGACACCTGAGCCATATTTTGGAGCCAAATTCAAGCACTCTGCACGTATTCGCAGTTTGAAATTAGGACTTTTTATACCCAACATATGCAAAGTTCTGAAAGCGGCTTTTGGTCAAATTTGTCCCAAACCCCCCTGCAGTTTTCAAAATATCCCAAATATCCCAATTTCGAGACCTGAGCCATATTTTGGGCCAAACTCTGGCTCTATGCACGTATTCACGGTTTGAAATTACGACATTTTATACCCAACATATGCCAAGTCTTGAAAGCGGCAGAGAGTCACATTTCGCACAAACTCCCCTGCAGTTTTCGAAATATCCCAAATACCCCAATTTCGAGGACTGAGCCATATTTTGGAGCCAAATGCTGGCTCTCTGCACGTATTCGCTGTTTGAAATTACGACTTTTTTATGCCCAACATATGCTAAGTACTAAACGCGGCGTTTGGTCACATTTGTCCCAACCCCCCCCCCCCTGTGGTTTTCAAAATATCCCAAACATCCCTATTTCGAGGCCTGAGCCAAATTTTGGAGCCAAATTCTGGCTCTATGCACGTATTCGTGGTTTGAAATTACGACATTTTATACCCAACATATGCCAAGTACTGAAAGTGGCGTTTGGTCACATTTGTCCCAAACCTCCCTGCTGTTTTCAAAATATCCCAAACATCCCAATTTCGAGGCATGAGCCATATTTTGGAGCCAAATTCTGGCTCTATGCACGTATTCGCAGTTTGATATTACGATTTTTATACCCAACATATGACAAGTACTGAAAGCGGCAGTGAGTCACATTTTGCACAAACTTCCCTGCAGTTTTCGAAATATCCCAAATATCCTAATTTCGAGGCATGAGCTATATTTTGGAGCCAAATTCTGGCTCTCTGCACGTATTCGCAGTTTGAAACTACAACTTTTTTATACCCAACATATGCCAAGTACTGAAAGCGGCGTTTGGTTACATTTGTCCCAAACCTCCCTGCAGTTTTCAAAATATCCCAAACATCACAATATCGAGGCCTCAGCCATATTTTGGAGCCAAATTCTGGTTCTCTGCACGTATTCGCAGTTTGATATTACGATTTTTATACCCAACATATGCCAAGTACTGAAAGCGGCAGTGAGTCACAATTTGCACAAACTCCCCTGCAATTTTCGAAATATCATAAATATCCCAATTTTGAGGCCTGAGCCATATTTTTGAGCCAAATTCTGGCTCTCTGCACGTATTCGCAAACTCCCCAGCAGTTTTCGAAATATCCCAAACATCCCAATTTCGAGGCCTGAGCCATATTTTGGAGCCAAATTCAGGCTCTATGCACGTATTCGAGGTTTGAAATTACGATATTTTATACCCAACATATGCCAATCCCTGAAAGCGGCAGTGAGTCACATTTCGCACAAACTCCACTGCATTTTTCGAAATATACTAAATATCCCTATTTTGAGGCCTGAGCCATATTTTGGAGCCAAATTCTGGCTCTCTGCACGTATACACAGTTTGAAATTACGACTTTTTATACCCAACATATGCCAAGTACTGAAAGCGGCGTTTCGTCACTTTTGTCCCAAACCTCCCTGCAGTTTTCAGAATATCCCAAACATCCCAATTTCAAGGCCTGAGCCATATTTTGGAGTCAAATTCTGGCTCTATGCACGTATTCGCAGATTAAAATTACGATTTTTATACCCAACATATGCCAAGTCCTGAAAGCGGCAGTGAGTCACATTTCCCACAAACTCCCCTGCAGTTTTCGAAATATCCCAAATATCCCAATTTTGAGGCCTGAGCCATATTTTGGAGCCAAATTCAAGCTCTCTGCACGTATTCGCAGTTTGAAATTATGACTTTTTATACCCAACATATGCCAAGTCCTGAAAGCGCCAGTGAGTCACATTTTGCACAAATTCCCCTGCAGTTTTCGAAATACCCCAAAAATCCCAATTTCGAGGCGAGAGCCATATTTTGGAGCCAAACTCAGGCTCTCTGCACGTATTCACAGTTTGAAATTACGATTTTTTATACCCAACATATGTCAAGTACTGAAAGCGGCAGTGAGTCACATTTTGCACAAACTCCCCTGCAGTTTTCGAAATATCCCAAAACATCCCAATTTCGAGGTGTGAGCCATATTTTTGAGCCAAACCCTGGCTCTCTGCACGTATTCGCAGTTTGAAATTACGACTTTTTTATACCCAACGTATGCCAAGTACTGAAAGCGGCGTTTGGTCACATTTGTCCCAAACCCCCCTGCAGTTTTCAAAATATCCCAAACATCCCACTTTCAAGGCCTGAGCCATATTTTGGAGCCAAATTCAAGCTCTCTGCACGTATTCGCAGTTTGAAATTCCTACTTTTTATAACCAACATATGCCAAGTTCTGTAAGCAGCGTTTGGTCATATTTGTCCCAAACCTCCCAGCAGTTTTCAAAATATCCCAAACATCCCAATTTTGAGGCCTGCGCCATATTTTGGAGCCTAATTCTGACTCTATGCACGTATTCGCGGTTTGAAATTACGACATTTTATACCCAACATATGCCAAGTCTTGAAAGCGGCAGTGAGTCACATTTCGCACAAACTCCCCTGCAGTTTTCGAAATATCCCAAATATCCTAATTTCGAGGACTGAGCCATATTTTGGAGCCAAATGCTGGCTCTCTGCACGTATTCGCAGTTTGAAATTACGACTTTTTTATGCCTAACATATGCCAAGTACTGAACGCGGCATTTGGTCACATTTGTCCCAATCCCCCCACTGTAGTTTTCAAAATATCCCAAACATCCCTATTTCGAGGCCTGAGCCAAATTTTGGAGCCAAGTTCTGGCTCAATGCATGTATTCGTGGCTTGAAATGACGACATTTTATACCCAACATATGCCAAGCCCTGAAAGCGGCAGTGAGTCACATTTCGCACAAACTCCCCTGCAGTTTTCGAAATATCCCAAATATCCCAATTTCGAGGACTGAGCCATATTTTGGAGCCAAATTCTGGCTCTCTGCACGTATACGCAGTTTGAAACTACGACTTTTTTATACCCAACATATGCCAAGTACTGAAAGCGGCGTTTGGTTACATTTGTCCCAAACCTCCCTGCAGTTTTCAAAATATCCCAAACATCACAATATCGAGGCCTCAGCCATATTTTGGAGCCAAATTCTGGCTCTCTGCACGTATTCGCAGTTTGATATTAGGATTTTTATACCCAACATATGCCAAGTACTGAAAGCGGCAGTGAGTCACATTTTGCACAAACTCCCCTGCAATTTTCGAAATATCATAAATATCCCAATTTTGAGGCCTGAGCCATATTTTTGAGCCAAATTCTGGCTCTCTGCACGTATTCGCAGTTTGAAATTACGACTTTTTTATACCCAATTTATGCCAAGTACTGAAAGCGGCGTTTGGTAACCTTTGTCCCAAACCCTCCTGCAGTTTTCAAAATATCTCAAACATCGCAATTTCGAGGCCTGAGCCATATTTTGGAGCCAAATTCTGGCTCTATGCACGTATTCGAGGCTTGAAATTACGATATTTTATACCCAACATATGCCAAGTCCTGAAAGCGGCAGTAAGTCACATTTTGCACAAACTTCCTTCCAGTTTTCGAAATATCCCAAATATCCCAATTTCGAGGCCTGAGCAATATTTTCGAGCCAAATTCTGGCTCTCTGCACGTATTCGCAGTTTGAAATTACGACTTTTTATACCCAACATATGCCAAGTACTGAAAGCAGCAGTGAGTCACATTTTGCACAAACTCCCCTGCAGTTTTCAAAATATCCCAAACATCCCACTTTCGAGGCCTGAGCCATATTTTGGAGCCAAATTCAAGCTCTCTGCACGTATTCGCAGTTTGAAATTACAACTTTTTATACGCAACATATGCCAAGTTCTGAAAGCGGCGTTTCGTCTCTTTGGTCCCAAACTCCCCTGCAGTTTTCAAAATATCCCAAACATCCCAATTTCGAGGACAGAGCAATATTTTTCAGCCAAATTCTGGCTCTATGCACGTATTCGCAGTTTGAAATTACGACTTTTTATACCCAACATATGCCAAGTCCTGAAAGCGGCAGTGAGTCAAATTTTGTACAAACTCCCCTGCAGTTTTCGAAATATCCCAAATATCCCAATATCGAGGCCTGAGCCATATTATGGAGCCAAATTCTGGCTCTCTCCAAGTATTCGCAGTTTAATATTACGATTTTATACCCAACATATGCCAAGTACTGAAAGCGGCAGTGAGTCACATTTTGCACAAACTTCCCTGTAGTTTTCGAAATATCCCAAACATCCCAATTTCGAGGCCTGAGCCTTATTTTGGAGCCAAACTCTGGCTCTCTCCACGTATTCGCAGTTTGAAATTACGATATTTTATACCCAACATATGCCAAGTCCTGAAAGCGGCAGTGAGACACATTTCACACAAACTGCACTGCAGTTTTCAAAATATCCCAAATATCCCAATTTCGAGGCCTGAGCAATATTTGGGAGCCAAATTCTGGCTCTCTGCACGTATTCACAGTTTGAAATTACGACTTTTTTATGCCCAACATATGCCACGTACTGAAAGCGGTGTTTGGTCACATTTGTCCCAAACCCCCCCCCCCCCCTGCAGTTTTCAAAATATCCCAAACATCCCAATTTCGAGGCCTGAGCAATATTATGGAGCCAAATTCTGGCTCTATGCACGTATTCGCGGTTTGAAATTACGATATTTTATACATAACATATGCCAAGCCCTGAAAGCGGCAGTGAGTCACATTTCACACAAACTCCCCTGCAGTTTTCGAAATATCCCAAATATCCCAATTTTGAGGCCTGATCCATATTTTGGAGCAAAATTCTGGCTCTCTGCACGTATTCGCAGTTTGAAATTACGACTTTATATACCCAACATATGCCAAGTACTGAAAGTGGCGTTTGGTTACATTTGTCCCAAACCTCCCTGCAGTTTCAAAATATCCCAAACATCCCAATTTCGAGGCCTGAGCCATATTTTGGAGCCAAATTCAAGCACTCTGCACGTATTCGCAGTTTGAAATTAGGACTTTTTATACCCAACATATGCAAAGTTCTGAAAGCGGCTTCTGGTCAAATTTGTCCCAAACCCCCCTGCAGTTTTCAAAATATCCCAAATATCCCAATTTCGAGACCTGAGCCATATTTTGGGCCAAACTCTGGCTCTCTGCACGTATTCGCAGTTTGAAATTACGAATTTTTTATACCCAATATATGCCAAGTACTGAAAGCGGCAGTGAGTCACATTTTGCACAAACTCCCCTGCAATTTTCGAAATATCATAAATATCCCAATTTTGAGGCCTGAGCCATATTTTTGAGCCAAATTCTGGCTCTCTGCACGTATTCGCAAACTCCCCAGCAGTTTTCGAAATATCCCAAACATCCCAATTTCGAGGCCTGAGCCATATTTTGGAGCCAAATTCAGGCTCTATGCACGTATTCGAGGTTTGAAATTACGATATTTTATACCCAACATATGCCAATCCCTGAAAGCGGCAGTGAGTCACATTTCGCACAAACTCCACTGCATTTTTCGAAATATACTAAATATCCCTATTTTGAGGCCTGAGCCATATTTTGGAGCCAAATTCTGGCTCTCTGCACGTATTCGCAAACTCCCCAGCAGTTTTCGAAATATCCCAAACATCCCAATTTCGAGGCCTGAGCCATATTTTGGAGCCAAATTCAGGCTCTATGCACGTATTCGAGGTTTGAAATTACGATATTTTATACCCAACATATGCCAATCCCTGAAAGCGGCAGTGAGTCACATTTCGCACAAACTCCACTGCATTTTTCGAAATATACTAAATATCCCTATTTTGAGGCCTGAGCCATATTTTGGAGCCAAATTCTGGCTCTCTGCACGTATACACAGTTTGAAATTACGACTTTTTATACCCAACATATGCCAAGTACTGAAAGCGGCGTTTCGTCACTTTTGTCCCAAACCTCCCTGCAGTTTTCAGAATATCCCAAACATCCCAATTTCAAGGCCTGAGCCATATTTTGGAGTCAAATTCTGGCTCTATGCACGTATTCGCAGATTAAAATTACGATTTTTATACCCAACATATGCCAAGTCCTGAAAGCGGCAGTGAGTCACATTTCCCACAAACTCCCCTGCAGTTTTCGAAATATCCCAAATATCCCAATTTTGAGGCCTGAGCCATATTTTGGAGCCAAATTCAAGCTCTCTGCACGTATTCGCAGTTTGAAATTATGACTTTTTATACCCAACATATGCCAAGTCCTGAAAGCGCCAGTGAGTCACATTTTGCACAAATTCCCCTGCAGTTTTCGAAATACCCCAAAAATCCCAATTTCGAGGCGAGAGCCATATTTTGGAGCCAAACTCAGGCTCTCTGCACGTATTCACAGTTTGAAATTACGATTTTTTATACCCAACATATGTCAAGTACTGAAAGCGGCAGTGAGTCACATTTTGCACAAACTCCCCTGCAGTTTTCGAAATATCCCAAAGCATCCCAATTTCGAGGTGTGAGCCATATTTTTGAGCCAAACCCTGGCTCTCTGCACGTATTCGCAGTTTGAAATTACGACTTTTTTATACCCAACGTATGCCAAGTACTGAAAGCGGCGTTTGGTCACATTTGTCCCAAACCCCCCTGCAGTTTTCAAAATATCCCAAACATCCCAATTTTGAGGCCTGAGCCATATTTTGGAGCCAAATTCTGGCTCTCTGCACGTATTCGCAGTATGAAATTACGACTTTTTATACCCAACATATGCCAAATACTGAAAGCGGCAGTGAGTCACATTTTGCTCAAACTCCCCTGCAGTTTTCAAAATATCCCAAACATCCCACTTTCAAGGCCTGAGCCATATTTTGGAGCCAAATTCAAGCTCTCTGCACGTATTCGCAGTTTGAAATTCCTACTTTTTATAACCAACATATGCCAAGTTCTGTAAGCAGCGTTTGGTCATATTTGTCCCAAACCTCCCAGCAGTTTTCAAAATATCCCAAACATCCCAATTTTGAGGCCTGCGCCATATTTTGGAGCCTAATTCTGGCTCTATGCACGTATTCGCGGTTTGAAATTACGACATTTTATACCCAACATATGCCAAGTCTTGAAAGCGGCAGTGAGTCACATTTCGCACAAACTCCCCTGCAGTTTTCGAAATATCCCAAATATCCTAATTTCGAGGACTGAGCCATATTTTGGAGCCAAATGCTGGCTCTCTGCACGTATTCGCAGTTTGAAATTACGACTTTTTTATGCCTAACATATGCCAAGTACTGAACGCGGCATTTGGTCACATTTGTCCCAATCCCCCCACTGTAGTTTTCAAAATATCCCAAACATCCCTATTTCGAGGCCTGAGCCAAATTTTGGAGCCAAGTTCTGGCTCTATGCATGTATTCGTGGTTTGAAATGACGACATTTTATACCCAACATATGCCAAGCCCTGAAAGCGGCAGTGTGTCACATTTCGCACAAACTCCCCTGCAGTTTTCGAAATATCCCAAATATCCCAATTTCGAGGACTGAGCCATATTTTGGAGCCAAATTCTGGCTCTCTGCACGTATACGCAGTTTGAAACTACGACTTTTTTATACCCAACATATGCCAAGTACTGAAAGCGGCGTTTGGTTACATTTGTCCCAAACCTCCCTGCAGTTTTCAAAATATCCCAAACATCACAATATCGAGGCCTCAGCCATATTTTGGAGCCAAATTCTGGCTCTCTGCACGTATTCGCAGTTTGATATTAGGATTTTTATACCCAACATATGCCAAGTACTGAAAGCGGCAGTGAGTCACATTTTGCACAAACTCCCCTGCAATTTTCGAAATATCATAAATATCCCAATTTTGAGGCCTGAGCCATATTTTTGAGCCAAATTCTGGCTCTCTGCACGTATTCGCAGTTTGAAATTACGACTTTTTTATACCCAATTTATGCCAAGTACTGAAAGCGGCGTTTGGTAACCTTTGTCCCAAACCCTCCTGCAGTTTTCAAAATATCTCAAACATCGCAATTTCGAGGCCTGAGCCATATTTTGGAGCCAAATTCTGGCTCTATGCACGTATTCGAGGCTTGAAATTACGATATTTTATACCCAACATATGCCAAGTCCTGAAAGCGGCAGTAAGTCACATTTTGCACAAACTTCCTTCCAGTTTTCGAAATATAACAAATATCCCAATTTCGAGGCCTGAGCAATATTTTCGAGCCAAATTCTGGCTCTCTGCACGTATTCGCAGTTTGAAATTACGACTTTTTATACCCAACATATGCCAAGTACTGAAAGCAGCAGTGAGTCACATTTTGCACAAACTCCCCTGCAGTTTTCAAAATATCCCAAACATCCCACTTTCGAGGCCTGAGCCATATTTTGGAGCCAAATTCAAGCTCTCTGCACGTATTCGCAGTTTGAAATTACAACTTTTTATACGCAACATATGCCAAGTTCTGAAAGCGGCGTTTCGTCTCTTTGGTCCCAAACCCCCCTGCAGTTTTCAAAATATCCCAAACATCCCAATTTCGAGGACAGAGCAATATTTTTCAGCCAAATTCTGGCTCTATGCACGTATTCGCAGTTTGAAATTACGACTTTTTATACCCAACATATGCCAAGTCCTGAAAGCGGCAGTGAGTCAAATTTTGTACAAACTCCCCTGCAGTTTTCGAAATATCCCAAATATCCCAATATCGAGGCCTGAGCCATATTATGGAGCCAAATTCTGGCTCTCTCCAAGTATTCGCAGTTTAATATTACGATTTTATACCCAACATATGCCAAGTACTGAAAGCGGCAGTGAGTCACATTTTGCACAAACTTCCCTGTAGTTTTCGAAATATCCCAAACATCCCAATTTCGAGGCCTGAGCCTTATTTTGGAGCCAAACTCTGGCTCTCTCCACGTATTCGCAGTTTGAAATTACGATATTTTATACCCAACATATGCCAAGTCCTGAAAGCGGCAGTGAGACACATTTCACACAAACTGCACTGCAGTTTTCAAAATATCCCAAATATCCCAATTTCGAGGCCTGAGCAATATTTGGGAGCCAAATTCTGGCTCTCTGCACGTATTCACAGTTTGAAATTACGACTTTTTTATGCCCAACATATGCCACGTACTGAAAGAGGTGTTTGGTCACATTTGTCCCAAACCCCCCCCCCCCCTGCAGTTTTCAAAATATCCCAAACATCCCAATTTCGAGGCCTGAGCAATATTATGGAGCCAAATTCTGGCTCTATGCACGTATTCGCGGTTTGAAATTACGATATTTTATACATAACATATGCCAAGCCCTGAAAGCGGCAGTGAGTCACATTTCACACAAACTCCCCTGCAGTTTTCGAAATATCCCAAATATCCCAATTTTGAGGCCTGATCCATATTTTGGAGCAAAATTCTGGCTCTCTGCACGTATTCGCAGTTTGAAATTACGACTTTATATACCCAACATATGCCAAGTACTGAAAGTGGCGTTTGGTTACATTTGTCCCAAACCTCCCTGCAGTTTCAAAATATCCCAAACATCCCAATTTCGAGGCCTGAGCCATATTTTGGAGCCAAATTCTGGCTCTATGCATGTATTCGCGGTTTGAAATTACGACATTTTATGCCCAACATATGCCAAGTCCTGAAAGCGGCAGTGAGTCACATTTCACACAAACTGCACTGCAGTTTTCAAAATATCCCAAATATCCCAATTTCGAGTCCTGAGCAATATTTGGGAGCCAAATTCTGGCTCTTTGCACGTATTCGCAGATTGAAATTACGACTTTATATACCCAACATATGCCAAGTACTGTAAGAGACGTTTGGTCATATTTGTCCCAAACCTCACTGCAGTTTTCAAAATATCTCAAACATCCCAATTTCGACGCCTGAGCCATATTTTGGAGCCAAATTCTGGCTCTCTGCACGTATTCGCAGTTTGAAATTACGACTATTTATTCAAACATATGCCAAGTCCTGAAAGCGGCAGTGAGTCACATTTTGCACAAACTCCCTTGCAGTTTTCGAAATATCCCAAATATCTCAATTTCGACACCTGAGCCATATTTTGGAGCCAAATTCAAGCACTCTGCACGTATTCGCAGTTTGAAATTAGGACTTTTTATACCCAACATATGCAAAGTTCTGAAAGCGGCTTTTGGTCAAATTTGTCCCAAACCCCCCTGCAGTTTTCAAAATATCCCAAATATCCCAATTTCGAGACCTGAGCCATATTTTGGGCCAAACTCTGGCTCTCTGCACGTATTCGCAGTTTGAAATTACGAATTTTTTATACCCAATATATGCCAAGTACTGAAAGCGGCGTTTGGTAACATTTGTCCCAAACCCCCCTGCAGTTTTCAAAATATCCCAAACATCCCAATTTCGAGGCCTGAGCCATATTTTGGAGCCAAATTCTGGCTCTATGCACGTATTCACGGTTTGAAATTACGACATTTTATACCCAACATATGCCAAGTCTTGAAAGCGGCAGAGAGTCACATTTCGCACAAACTCCCCTGCAGTTTTCGAAATATCCCAAATACCCCAATTTCGAGGACTGAGCCATATTTTGGAGCCAAATGCTGGCTCTCTGCACGTATTCGCTGTTTGAAATTACGACTTTTTTATGCCCAACATATGCTAAGTACTAAACGCGGCGTTTGGTCACATTTGTCCCAACCCCCCCCCCCCTGTGGTTTTCAAAATATCCCAAACATCCCTATTTCGAGGCCTGAGCCAAATTTTGGAGCCAAATTCTGGCTCTATGCACGTATTCGTGGTTTGAAATTACGACATTTTATACCCAACATATGCCAAGTACTGAATGTGGCGTTTGGTCACATTTGTCCCAAACCTCCCTGCTGTTTTCAAAATATCCCAAACATCCCAATTTCGAGGCATGAGCCATATTTTGGAGCCAAATTCTGGCTCTATGCACGTATTCGCAGTTTGATATTACGATTTTTATACCCAACATATGCCAAGTACTGAAAGCGGCAGTGAGTCACATTTTGCACAAACTTCCCTGCAGTTTTCGAAATATCCCAAATATCCTAATTTCGAAGCATGAGCTATATTTTGGAGCCAAATTCTGGCTCTCTGCACGTATTCGCAGTTTGAAACTACAACTTTTTTATACCCAACATATGCCAAGTACTGAAAGCGGCGTTTGGTTACATTTGTCCCAAACCTCCCTGCAGTTTTCAAAATATCCCAAACATCACAATATCGAGGCCTCAGCCATATTTTGGAGCCAAATTCTGGTTCTCTGCACGTATTCGCAGTTTGATATTACGATTTTTATACCCAACATATGCCAAGTACTGAAAGCGGCAGTGAGTCACATTTTGCACAAACTCCCCTGCAATTTTCGAAATATCATAAATATCCCAATTTTGAGGCCTGAGCCATATTTTTGAGCCAAATTCTGGCTCTCTGCACGTATTCGCAGTTTGAAATTACGACTTTTTTATGCCTAACATATGCCAAGTACTGAACGCGGCATTTGGTCACATTTGTCCCAATCCCCCCACTGTAGTTTTCAAAATATCCCAAACATCCCTATTTCGAGGCCTGAGCCAAATTTTGGAGCCAAGTTCTGGCTCTATGCATGTATTCGTGGTTTGAAATGACGACATTTTATACCCAACATATGCCAAGCCCTGAAAGCGGCAGTGTGTCACATTTCGCACAAACTCCCCTGCAGTTTTCGAAATATCCCAAATATCCCAATTTCGAGGACTGAGCCATATTTTGGAGCCAAATTCTGGCTCTCTGCACGTATACGCAGTTTGAAACTACGACTTTTTTATACCCAACATATGCCAAGTACTGAAAGCGGCGTTTGGTTACATTTGTCCCAAACCTCCCTGCAGTTTTCAAAATATCCCAAACATCACAATATCGAGGCCTCAGCCATATTTTGGAGCCAAATTCTGGCTCTCTGCACGTATTCGCAGTTTGATATTAGGATTTTTATACCCAACATATGCCAAGTACTGAAAGCGGCAGTGAGTCACATTTTGCACAAACTCCCCTGCAATTTTCGAAATATCATAAATATCCCAATTTTGAGGCCTGAGCCATATTTTTGAGCCAAATTCTGGCTCTCTGCACGTATTCGCAGTTTGAAATTACGACTTTTTTATACCCAATTTATGCCAAGTACTGAAAGCGGCGTTTGGTAACCTTTGTCCCAAACCCTCCTGCAGTTTTCAAAATATCTCAAACATCGCAATTTCGAGGCCTGAGCCATATTTTGGAGCCAAATTCTGGCTCTATGCACGTATTCGAGGCTTGAAATTACGATATTTTATACCCAACATATGCCAAGTCCTGAAAGCGGCAGTAAGTCACATTTTGCACAAACTTCCTTCCAGTTTTCGAAATATAACAAATATCCCAATTTCGAGGCCTGAGCAATATTTTCGAGCCAAATTCTGGCTCTCTGCACGTATTCGCTGTTTGAAATTACGACTTTTTATACCCAACATATGCCAAGTACTGAAAGCAGCAGTGAGTCACATTTTGCACAAACTCCCCTGCAGTTTTCAAAATATCCCAAACATCCCACTTTCGAGGCCTGAGCCATATTTTGGAGCCAAATTCAAGCTCTCTGCACGTATTCGCAGTTTGAAATTACAACTTTTTATACGCAACATATGCCAAGTTCTGAAAGCGGCGTTTCGTCTCTTTGGTCCCAAACCCCCCTGCAGTTTTCAAAATATCCCAAACATCCCAATTTCGAGGACAGAGCAATATTTTTCAGCCAAATTCTGGCTCTATGCACGTATTCGCAGTTTGAAATTACGACTTTTTATACCCAACATATGCCAAGTCCTGAAAGCGGCAGTGAGTCAAATTTTGTACAAACTCCCCTGCAGTTTTCGAAATATCCCAAATATCCCAATATCGAGGCCTGAGCCATATTATGGAGCCAAATTCTGGCTCTCTCCAAGTATTCGCAGTTTAATATTACGATTTTATACCCAACATATGCCAAGTACTGAAAGCGGCAGTGAGTCACATTTTGCACAAACTTCCCTGTAGTTTTCGAAATATCCCAAACATCCCAATTTCGAGGCCTGAGCCTTATTTTGGAGCCAAACTCTGGCTCTCTCCACGTATTCGCAGTTTGAAATTACGATATTTTATACCCAACATATGCCAAGTCCTGAAAGCGGCAGTGAGACACATTTCACACAAACTGCACTGCAGTTTTCAAAATATCCCAAATATCCCAATTTCGAGGCCTGAGCAATATTTGGGAGCCAAATTCTGGCTCTCTGCACGTATTCACAGTTTGAAATTACGACTTTTTTATGCCCAACATATGCCACGTACTGAAAGAGGTGTTTGGTCACATTTGTCCCAAACCCCCCCCCCCTGCAGTTTTCAAAATATCCCAAACATCCCAATTTCGAGGCCTGAGCAATATTATGGAGCCAAATTCTGGCTCTATGCACGTATTCGCGGTTTGAAATTACGATATTTTATACATAACATATGCCAAGCCCTGAAAGCGGCAGTGAGTCACATTTCACACAAACTCCCCTGCAGTTTTCGAAATATCCCAAATATCCCAATTTTGAGGCCTGATCCATATTTTGGAGCAAAATTCTGGCTCTCTGCACGTATTCGCAGTTTGAAATTACGACTTTATATACCCAACATATGCCAAGTACTGAAAGTGGCGTTTGGTTACATTTGTCCCAAACCTCCCTGCAGTTTCAAAATATCCCAAACATCCCAATTTCGAGGCCTGAGCCATATTTTGGAGCCAAATTCTGGCTCTATGCATGTATTCGCGGTTTGAAATTACGACATTTTATGCCCAACATATGCCAAGTCCTGAAAGCGGCAGTGAGTCACATTTCACACAAACTGCACTGCAGTTTTCAAAATATCCCAAATATCCCAATTTCGAGTCCTGAGCAATATTTGGGAGCCAAATTCTGGCTCTTTGCACGTATTCGCAGATTGAAATTACGACTTTATATACCCAACATATGCCAAGTACTGTAAGAGACGTTTGGTCATATTTGTCCCAAACCTCACTGCAGTTTTCAAAATATCTCAAACATCCCAATTTCGACGCCTGAGCCATATTTTGGAGCCAAATTCTGGCTCTCTGCACGTATTCGCAGTTTGAAATTACGACTATTTATTCAAACATATGCCAAGTCCTGAAAGCGGCAGTGAGTCACATTTTGCACAAACTCCCTTGCAGTTTTCGAAATATCCCAAATATCTCAATTTCGACACCTGAGCCATATTTTGGAGCCAAATTCAAGCACTCTGCACGTATTCGCAGTTTGAAATTAGGACTTTTTATACCCAACATATGCAAAGTTCTGAAAGCGGCTTTTGGTCAAATTTGTCCCAAACCCCCCTGCAGTTTTCAAAATATCCCAAATATCCCAATTTCGAGACCTGAGCCATATTTTGGGCCAAACTCTGGCTCTCTGCACGTATTCGCAGTTTGAAATTACGAATTTTTTATACCCAATATATGCCAAGTACTGAAAGCGGCGTTTGGTAACATTTGTCCCAAACCCCCCTGCAGTTTTCAAAATATCCCAAACATCCCAATTTCGAGGCCTGAGCCATATTTTGGAGCCAAATTCTGGCTCTATGCACGTATTCACGGTTTGAAATTACGACATTTTATACCCAACATATGCCAAGTCTTGAAAGCGGCAGAGAGTCACATTTCGCACAAACTCCCCTGCAGTTTTCAAAATATCCCAAATACCCCAATTTCGAGGACTGAGCCATATTTTGGAGCCAAATGCTGGCTCTCTGCACGTATTCGCTGTTTGAAATTACGACTTTTTTATGCCCAACATATGCTAAGTACTAAACGCGGCGTTTGGTCACATTTGTCCCAACCCCCCCCCCCCTGTGGTTTTCAAAATATCCCAAACATCCCTATTTCGAGGCCTGAGCCAAATTTTGGAGCCAAATTCTGGCTCTATGCACGTATTCGTGGTTTGAAATTACGACATTTTATACCCAACATATGCCAAGTACTGAAAGTGGCGTTTGGTCACATTTGTCCCAAACCTCCCTGCTGTTTTCAAAATATCCCAAACATCCCAATTTCGAGGCATGAGCCATATTTTGGAGCCAAATTCTGGCTCTATGCACGTATTCGCAGTTTGATATTACGATTTTTATACCCAACATATGCCAAGTACTGAAAGCGGCAGTGAGTCACATTTTGCACAAACTTCCCTGCAGTTTTCGAAATATCCCAAATATCCTAATTTCGAAGCATGAGCTATATTTTGGAGCCAAATTCTGGCTCTCTGCACGTATTCGCAGTTTGAAACTACAACTTTTTTATACCCAACATATGCCAAGTACTGAAAGCGGCGTTTGGTTACATTTGTCCCAAACCTCCCTGCAGTTTTCAAAATATCCCAAACATCACAATATCGAGGCCTCAGCCATATTTTGGAGCCAAATTCTGGTTCTCTGCACGTATTCGCAGTTTGATATTACGATTTTTATACCCAACATATGCCAAGTACTGAAAGCGGCAGTGAGTCACATTTTGCACAAACTCCCCTGCAATTTTCGAAATATCATAAATATCCCAATTTTGAGGCCTGAGCCATATTTTTGAGCCAAATTCTGGCTCTCTGCACGTATTCGCAAACTCCCCAGCAGTTTTCGAAATATCCCAAACATCCCAATTTCGAGGCCTGAGCCATGTTTTGGAGCCAAATTCAGGCTCTATGCACGTATTCGAGGTTTGAAATTACGATATTTTATACCCAACATATGCCAATCCCTGAAAGCGGCAGTGAGTCACATTTCGCACAAACTCCACTGCATTTTTCGAAATATACTAAATATCCCTATTTTGAGGCCTGAGCCATATTTTGGAGCCAAATTCTGGCTCTCTGCACGTATACACAGTTTGAAATTACGACTTTTTATACCCAACATATGCCAAGTACTGAAAGCGGCGTTTCGTCACTTTTGTCCCAAACCTCCCTGCAGTTTTCAGAATATCCCAAACATCCCAATTTCAAGGCCTGAGCCATATTTTGGAGTCAAATTCTGGCTCTATGCACGTATTCGCAGATTAAAATTACGATTTTTATACCCAACATATGCCAAGTCCTGAAAGCGGCAGTGAGTCACATTTCCCACAAACTCCCCTGCAGTTTTCGAAATATCCCAAATATCCCAATTTTGAGGCCTGAGCCATATTTTGGAGCCAAATTCAAGCTCTCTGCACGTATTCGCAGTTTGAAATTATGACTTTTTATACCCAACATATGCCAAGTCCTGAAAGCGCCAGTGAGTCACATTTTGCACAAATTCCCCTGCAGTTTTCGAAATACCCCAAAAATCCCAATTTCGAGGCGAGAGCCATATTTTGGAGCCAAACTCAGGCTCTCTGCACGTATTCACAGTTTGAAATTACGATTTTTTATACCCAACATATGTCAAGTACTGAAAGCGGCAGTGAGTCACATTTTGCACAAACTCCCCTGCAGTTTTCGAAATATCCCAAAACATCCCAATTTCGAGGTGTGAGCCATATTTTTGAGCCAAACCCTGGCTCTCTGCACGTATTCGCAGTTTGAAATTCCTACTTTTTATAACCAACATATGCCAAGTTCTGTAAGCAGCGTTTGGTCATATTTGTCCCAAACCTCCCAGCAGTTTTCAAAATATCCCAAACATCCCAATTTTGAGGCCTGCGCCATATTTTGGAGCCTAATTCTGGCTCTATGCACGTATTCGCGGTTTGAAATTACGACATTTTATACCCAACATATGCCAAGTCTTGAAAGCGGCAGTGAGTCACATTTCGAACAAACTCCCCTGCAGTTTTCGAAATATCCCAAATATCCTAATTTCGAGGACTGAGCCATATTTTGGAGCCAAATGCTGGCTCTCTGCACGTATTCGCAGTTTGAAATTACGACTTTTTTATGCCTAACATATGCCAAGTACTGAACGCGGCATTTGGTCACATTTGTCCCAATCCCCCCACTGTAGTTTTCAAAATATCCCAAACATCCCTATTTCGAGGCCTGAGCCAAATTTTGGAGCCAAGTTCTGGCTCAATGCATGTATTCGTGGTTTGAAATGACGACATTTTATACCCAACATATGCCAAGCCCTGAAAGCGGCAGTGAGTCACATTTCGCACAAACTCCCCTGCAGTTTTCGAAATATCCCAAATATCCCAATTTCGAGGACTGAGCCATATTTTGGAGCCAAATTCTGGCTCTCTGCACGTATACGCAGTTTGAAACTACGACTTTTTTATACCCAACATATGCCAAGTACTGAAAGCGGCGTTTGGTTACATTTGTCCCAAACCTCCCTGCAGTTTTCAAAATATCCCAAACATCACAATATCGAGGCCTCAGCCATATTTTGGAGCCATATTCTGGCTCTCTGCACGTATTCGCAGTTTGATATTAGGATTTTTATACCCAACATATGCCAAGTACTGAAAGCGGCAGTGAGTCACATTTTGCACAAACTCCCCTGCAATTTTCGAAATATCATAAATATCCCAATTTTGAGGCCTGAGCCATATTTTTGAGCCAAATTCTGGCTCTCTGCACGTATTCGCAGTTTGAAATTACGACTTTTTTATACCCAATTTATGCCAAGTACTGAAAGCGGCGTTTGGTAACCTTTGTCCCAAACCCTCCTGCAGTTTTCAAAATATCTCAAACATCGCAATTTCGAGGCCTGAGCCATATTTTGGAGCCAAATTCTGGCTCTATGCAAGTATTCGAGGCTTGAAATTACGATATTTTATACCCAACATATGCCAAGTCCTGAAAGCGGCAGTAAGTCACATTTTGCACAAACTTCCTTCCAGTTTTCGAAATATCCCAAATATCCCAATTTCGAGGCCTGAGCAATATTTTCGAGCCAAATTCTGGCTCTCTGCACGTATTCGCAGTTTGAAATTACGACTTTTTATACCCAACATATGCCAAGTACTGAAAGCAGCAGTGAGTCACATTTTGCACAAACTCCCCTGCAGTTTTCAAAATATCCCAAACATCCCACTTTCGAGGCCTGAGCCATATTTTGGAGCCAAATTCAAGCTCTCTGCACGTATTCGCAGTTTGAAATTACAACTTTTTATACGCAACATATGCCAAGTTCTGAAAGCGGCGTTTCGTCTCTTTGGTCCCAAACCCCCCTGCAGTTTTCAAAATATCCCAAACATCCCAATTTCGAGGACAGAGCAATATTTTTCAGCCAAATTCTGGCTCTATGCACGTATTCGCAGTTTGAAATTACGACTTTTTATACCCAACATATGCCAAGTCCTGAAAGCGGCAGTGAGTCAAATTTTGTACAAACTCCCCTGCAGTTTTCGAAATATCCCAAATATCCCAATATCGAGGCCTGAGCCATATTATGGAGCCAAATTCTGGCTCTCTCCAAGTATTCACAGTTTAATATTACGATTTTATACCCAACATATGCCAAGTACTGAAAGCGGCAGTGAGTCACATTTTGCACAAACTTCCCTGTAGTTTTCGAAATATCCCAAACATCCCAATTTCGAGGCCTGAGCCTTATTTTGGAGCCAAACTCTGGCTCTCTCCACGTATTCGCAGTTTGAAATTACGATATTTTATACCCAACATATGCCAAGTCCTGAAAGCGGCAGTGAGACACATTTCACACAAACTGCACTGCAGTTTTCAAAATATCCCAAATATCCCAATTTCGAGGCCTGAGCAATATTTGGGAGCCAAATTCTGGCTCTCTGCACGTATTCACAGTTTGAAATTACGACTTTTTTATGCCCAACATATGCCACGTACTGAAAGCGGTGTTTGGTCACATTTGTCCCAAACCCACCCCCCCCCCCCCTGCAGTTTTCAAAATATCCCAAACATCCCAATTTCGAGGCCTGAGCAATATTATGGAGCCAAATTCTGGCTCTATGCACGTATTCGCGGTTTGAAATTACGATATTTTATACATAACATATGCCAAGCCCTGAAAGCGGCAGTGAGTCACATTTCACACAAACTCCCCTGCAGTTTTCGAAATATCCCAAATATCCCAATTTTGAGGCCTGATCCATATTTTGGAGCAAAATTCTGGCTCTCTGCACGTATTCGCAGTTTGAAATTACGACTTTATATACCCAACATATGCCAAGTACTGAAAGTGGCGTTTGGTTACATTTGTCCCAACCCCCCCCCCCCCTGTGGTTTTCAAAATATCCCAAACATCCCTATTTCGAGGCCTGAGCCAAATTTTGGAGCCAAATTCTGGCTCTATGCACGTATTCGTGGTTTGAAATTACGACATTTTATACCCAACATATGCCAAGTACTGAAAGTGGCGTTTGGTCACATTTGTCCCAAACCTCCCTGCTGTTTTCAAAATATCCCAAACATCCCAATTTCGAGGCATGAGCCATATTTTGGAGCCAAATTCTGGCTCTATGCACGTATTCGCAGTTTGATATTACGATTTTTATACCCAACATATGCCAAGTACTGAAAGCGGCAGTGAGTCACATTTTGCACAAACTTCCCTGCAGTTTTCGAAATATCCCAAATATCCTAATTTCGAAGCATGAGCTATATTTTGGAGCCAAATTCTGGCTCTCTGCACGTATTCGCAGTTTGAAACTACAACTTTTTTATACCCAACATATGCCAAGTACTGAAAGCGGCGTTTGGTTACATTTGTCCCAAACCTCCCTGCAGTTTTCAAAATATCCCAAACATCACAATATCGAGGCCTCAGCCATATTTTGGAGCCAAATTCTGGTTCTCTGCACGTATTCGCAGTTTGATATTACGATTTTTATACCCAACATATGCCAAGTACTGAAAGCGGCAGTGAGTCACATTTTGCACAAACTCCCCTGCAATTTTCGAAATATCATAAATATCCCAATTTTGAGGCCTGAGCCATATTTTTGAGCCAAATTCTGGCTCTCTGCACGTATTCGCAAACTCCCCAGCAGTTTTCGAAATATCCCAAACATCCCAATTTCGAGGCCTGAGCCATGTTTTGGAGCCAAATTCAGGCTCTATGCACGTATTCGAGGTTTGAAATTACGATATTTTATACCCAACATATGCCAATCCCTGAAAGCGGCAGTGAGTCACATTTCGCACAAACTCCACTGCATTTTTCGAAATATACTAAATATCCCTATTTTGAGGCCTGAGCCATATTTTGGAGCCAAATTCTGGCTCTCTGCACGTATACACAGTTTGAAATTACGACTTTTTATACCCAACATATGCCAAGTACTGAAAGCGGCGTTTCGTCACTTTTGTCCCAAACCTCCCTGCAGTTTTCAGAATATCCCAAACATCCCAATTTCAAGGCCTGAGCCATATTTTGGAGTCAAATTCTGGCTCTATGCACGTATTCGCAGATTAAAATTACGATTTTTATACCCAACATATGCCAAGTCCTGAAAGCGGCAGTGAGTCACATTTCCCACAAACTCCCCTGCAGTTTTCGAAATATCCCAAATATCCCAATTTTGAGGCCTGAGCCATATTTTGGAGCCAAATTCAAGCTCTCTGCACGTATTCGCAGTTTGAAATTATGACTTTTTATACCCAACATATGCCAAGTCCTGAAAGCGCCAGTGAGTCACATTTTGCACAAATTCCCCTGCAGTTTTCGAAATACCCCAAAAATCCCAATTTCGAGGCGAGAGCCATATTTTGGAGCCAAACTCAGGCTCTCTGCACGTATTCACAGTTTGAAATTACGATTTTTTATACCCAACATATGTCAAGTACTGAAAGCGGCAGTGAGTCACATTTTGCACAAACTCCCCTGCAGTTTTCGAAATATCCCAAAACATCCCAATTTCGAGGTGTGAGCCATATTTTTGAGCCAAACCCTGGCTCTCTGCACGTATTCGCAGTTTGAAATTCCTACTTTTTATAACCAACATATGCCAAGTTCTGTAAGCAGCGTTTGGTCATATTTGTCCCAAACCTCCCAGCAGTTTTCAAAATATCCCAAACATCCCACTTTTGAGGCCTGCGCCATATTTTGGAGCCTAATTCTGGCTCTATGCACGTATTCGCGGTTTGAAATTACGACATTTTATACCCAACATATGCCAAGTCTTGAAAGCGGCAGTGAGTCACATTTCGAACAAACTCCCCTGCAGTTTTCGAAATATCCCAAATATCCTAATTTCGAGGACTGAGCCATATTTTGGAGCCAAATGCTGGCTCTCTGCACGTATTCGCAGTTTGAAATTACGACTTTTTTATGCCTAACATATGCCAAGTACTGAACGCGGCATTTGGTCACATTTGTCCCAATCCCCCCACTGTAGTTTTCAAAATATCCCAAACATCCCTATTTCGAGGCCTGAGCCAAATTTTGGAGCCAAGTTCTGGCTCAATGCATGTATTCGTGGTTTGAAATGACGACATTTTATACCCAACATATGCCAAGCCCTGAAAGCGGCAGTGAGTCACATTTCGCACAAACTCCCCTGCAGTTTTCGAAATATCCCAAATATCCCAATTTCGAGGACTGAGCCATATTTTGGAGCCAAATTCTGGCTCTCTGCACGTATACGCAGTTTGAAACTACGACTTTTTTATACCCAACATATGCCAAGTACTGAAAGCGGCGTTTGGTTACATTTGTCCCAAACCTCCCTGCAGTTTTCAAAATATCCCAAACATCACAATATCGAGGCCTCAGCCATATTTTGGAGCCAAATTCTGGCTCTCTGCACGTATTCGCAGTTTGATATTAGGATTTTTATACCCAACATATGCCAAGTACTGAAAGCGGCAGTGAGTCACATTTTGCACAAACTCCCCTGCAATTTTCGAAATATCATAAATATCCCAATTTTGAGGCCTGAGCCATATTTTTGAGCCAAATTCTGGCTCTCTGCACGTATTCGCAGTTTGAAATTACGACTTTTTTATACCCAATTTATGCCAAGTACTGAAAGCGGCGTTTGGTAACCTTTGTCCCAAACCCTCCTGCAGTTTTCAAAATATCTCAAACATCGCAATTTCGAGGCCTGAGCCATATTTTGGAGCCAAATTCTGGCTCTATGCAAGTATTCGAGGCTTGAAATTACGATATTTTATACCCAACATATGCCAAGTCCTGAAAGCGGCAGTAAGTCACATTTTGCACAAACTTCCTTCCAGTTTTCGAAATATCCCAAATATCCCAATTTCGAGGCCTGAGCAATATTTTCGAGCCAAATTCTGGCTCTCTGCACGTATTCGCAGTTTGAAATTACGACTTTTTATACCCAACATATGCCAAGTACTGAAAGCAGCAGTGAGTCACATTTTGCACAAACTCCCCTGCAGTTTTCAAAATATCCCAAACATCCCACTTTCGAGGCCTGAGCCATATTTTGGAGCCAAATTCAAGCTCTCTGCACGTATTCGCAGTTTGAAATTACAACTTTTTATACGCAACATATGCCAAGTTCTGAAAGCGGCGTTTCGTCTCTTTGGTCCCAAACCCCCCTGCAGTTTTCAAAATATCCCAAACATCCCAATTTCGAGGACAGAGCAATATTTTTCAGCCAAATTCTGGCTCTATGCACGTATTCGCAGTTTGAAATTACGACTTTTTATACCCAACATATGCCAAGTCCTGAAAGCGGCAGTGAGTCAAATTTTGTACAAACTCCCCTGCAGTTTTCGAAATATCCCAAATATCCCAATATCGAGGCCTGAGCCATATTATGGAGCCAAATTCTGGCTCTCTCCAAGTATTCGCAGTTTAATATTACGATTTTATACCCAACATATGCCAAGTACTGAAAGCGGCAGTGAGTCACATTTTGCACAAACTTCCCTGTAGTTTTCGAAATATCCCAAACATCCCAATTTCGAGGCCTGAGCCTTATTTTGGAGCCAAACTCTGGCTCTCTCCACGTATTCGCAGTTTGAAATTACGATATTTTATACCCAACATATGCCAAGTCCTGAAAGCGGCAGTGAGACACATTTCACACAAACTGCACTGCAGTTTTCAAAATATCCCAAATATCCCAATTTCGAGGCCTGAGCAATATTTGGGAGCCAAATTCTGGCTCTCTGCACGTATTCACAGTTTGAAATTACGACTTTTTTATGCCCAACATATGCCACGTACTGAAAGCGGTGTTTGGTCACATTTGTCCCAAACCCCCCCCCCCCCCCCCTGCAGTTTTCAAAATATCCCAAACATCCCAATTTCGAGGCCTGAGCAATATTATGGAGCCAAATTCTGGCTCTATGCACGTATTCGCGGTTTGAAATTACGATATTTTATACATAACATATGCCAAGCCCTGAAAGCGGCAGTGAGTCACATTTCACACAAACTCCCCTGCAGTTTTCGAAATATCCCAAATATCCCAATTTTGAGGCCTGATCCATATTTTGGAGCAAAATTCTGGCTCTCTGCACGTATTCGCAGTTTGAAATTACGACTTTATATACCCAACATATGCCAAGTACTGAAAGTGGCGTTTGGTTACATTTGTCCCAAACCTCCCTGCAGTTTCAAAATATCCCAAACATCCCAATTTCGAGGCCTGAGCCATATTTTGGAGCCAAATTCAAGCACTCTGCACGTATTCGCAGTTTGAAATTAGGACTTTTTATACCCAACATATGCAAAGTTCTGAAAGCGGCTTCTGGTCAAATTTGTCCCAAACCCCCCTGCAGTTTTCAAAATATCCCAAATATCCCAATTTCGAGACCTGAGCCATATTTTGGGCCAAACTCTGGCTCTCTGCACGTATTCGCAGTTTGAAATTACGAATTTTTTATACCCAATATATGCCAAGTACTGAAAGCGGCGTTTGGTAACATTTGTCCCAAACCCCCCTGTAGTTTTCAAAATATCCCAAACATCCCAATTTCGAGGCCTGAGCCATATTTCGGAGCCAAATTCTGGCTCTATGCACGTATTCGCGGTTTGAAATTACGACATTTTATACCCAACATATGCCAAGTCTTGAAAGCGGCAGTGAGTCACATTTCGCACAAACTCCCCTGCAGTTTTCGAAATATCCCAAATATCCCAATTTCGAGGACTGAGCCATATTTTGGAGCCAAATGCTGGCTCTCTGCACGTATTCGCTGTTTGAAATTACGACTTTTTTATGCCCAACATATGCCAAGTACTAAACGCGGCGTTTGGTCACATTTGTCCCAACACCCCCCCCTGTGGTTTTCAAAATATCCCAAACATCCCTATTTCGAGGCCTGAGCCAAATTTTGGAGCCAAATTCTGGCTCTATGCACGTATTCGTGGTTTGAAATTACGACATTTTATACCCAACATATGCCAAGCCCTGAAAGCGGCAGTGAGTCACATTTCGCACAAACTCCACTGCAGTTTTCGAAATATACTAAATATCCCTATTTTGAGGCCTGAGCCATATTTTGGAGCCAAATTCTGGCTCTCTGCACGTATACACAGTTTGAAATTACGAATTTTTTATACCCAACATATGCCAAGTACTGAAAGTGGCGTTTGGTCACATTTGTCCCAAACCTCCCTGCAGTTTTCAAAATATCCCAAACATCCCAATTTCGAGGCATGAGCCATATTTTGGAGCCAAATTCTGGCTCTATGCACGTATTCGCAGTTTGATATTACGATTTTTATACCCAACATATGCCAAGTACTGAAAGCGGCAGTGAGTCACATTTTGCACAAACTCCCCTGCAGTTTTCGAAATATCCCAAATATCCTAATTTCGAGGCCTGAGCTATATTTTGGAGCCAAATTCTGGCTCTCTGCACGTATTCGCAGTTTGAAACTACAACTTTTTTATACCCAACATATGCCAAGTACTGAAAGCGGCGTTTGGTTACATTTGTCCCAAACCTCCCTGCAGTTTTCAAAATATCCCAAACATCACAATATCGAGGCCTCAGCCATATTTTGGAGCCAAATTCTGGCTCTCTGCACGTATTCGCAGATTAAAATTACGACTTTTTATACCCAACATATGCCAAGTCCTGAAAGCGGCAGTGAGTCACATCTCCCACAAACTCCCCTGCAGTTTTCGAAATATCCCAAATATCCCAATTTCGAGGCCTGAACCATAATTTGGAGCCAAATTCTGGGTCTCTGCACGTATTAGCAGTTTTTAATTGCAAATTTTATACTCAACATATGCCAAGTACTGAAAGCGGCATTTGGTCACATTTGTCCCAAACCTCCCTGCAGTTTTCAAAATATCCCAAACATGCTAATTTCGAGGCCTGAGAAATATTTTGAAGCCAAATTCTGGCTCTCTGCACGTATTCGCAGTTTGAAATTACGACTTTTTATACCCAACATATTCCAGGTACTGAAAGCAGCAGTGAGTCACATTTTGCACAAACTCCCCTGCAGTTTTCAAAATATCCCCAATATCCCAATTTCGAGGCCTGAGTCTTATTTTGGAACCAAATTTTCGCTCTCTGCAAGTATTCGAAGTTTGAT
Source organism: Procambarus clarkii (assembly GCF_040958095.1). Taxonomy (NCBI): domain Eukaryota; kingdom Metazoa; phylum Arthropoda; class Malacostraca; order Decapoda; family Cambaridae; genus Procambarus; species Procambarus clarkii. Next base: position 2,291,026 of record NW_027189143.1, read on the forward strand.
ATTACGATTTTTATACCCAACATATGCCAAGTACTGAAAGCGGCAGTGAGTCACATTTAGCACAAACTATCCTGCAGTTTTCAAAATATCCCAAACATCCCAACTTCGAGGCCTAAACCATATTTTGGAGCCAAATTCTGGCTCTCTGCACGTATTCGCAGTTTGAAATTACGACTTTTTTTATGCCCAACATATGCCAAGTACTGAACGCGGCGTTTGGTCACATTTGTCCCAAACCCCCCGAGCAGTTTTCAAAATATCCCAAACATCCCAATTTCGAGGCCTGAGCCATATTTTCGAGCCAAATTCTGGCTTTCTGCACGTACTCGCAGTTTGAAATTACGACTTTTTTATACCCAACATATGCCAAGTACTGAAAGTGGCAGTGACTCACATTTTGCTAAACTCCCCTGCATTTTTCAAAATATCCTAAACATCTCAATTTCGAACCCTGAGCCATATTTTGGAGCCAAATTCTGGCTCTCAGCTCGTATTCGCAGTTTGAAATTTTGACTTTTTATACCCAACAAATGCCAAGTACTGAAAGCGGTGTTTGGACACATTTGTCCTAAACCTCCCTGCAACTTTCAAAATATCCTAAACATGCTAATTTCGAGGCCTGACCCATAGTTTGGAGCAAAATTCTGGCTCTCTGCACGTATTCGCAGTTTGAAATTACGACTTTATATACCCAACAAATGCCAAGTACTAAAAGCGGCGTTTGGTCACATCTGTCCCAATCCCCCCTGCAGTTTTCAAAATATCCCAAACATCTCAATTTCAAGGCCTGAGCCATATTTTCGAGCAAAATGCTGGCTCTCTGCACGTATTCGCAGATTGAATTTATGACTTTTTATACCCAACATATGCCAAGTCCTTAAAGTGGGAGTGAGTCACATTTTGCACAAACTCCCCTGCAGTTTTCGAAATATCCCAAATATCCCAATTTCGAGGCCTGAGCCATATTTTGGAGCCTAATTCTGGCTCTCTGCACATATTCGCAGTTTGAAATTACGAATTTTTATACCCAACATATGCCAAGTACTGAAAGAGGCAGTGAGTCACATTTTGCAGAAACTCCCCTTGCAGTTTTCAAAATATCCCAAACATCCCAATTTCGAGGCCTGAGCCATATTTTGAAGTCAAATTCTGGCTCTCTGCACGAATTCGCAGTTTGAAATTTCTACTTTTTATACCCAACATAAGCCAAGTACTGAAAGAGGCAGAGAGTCACATTTTGCAGAAACTCCCCTGCAGTTTTAAAAATATCCCAAATATTCCTATTTCGAGGCCTGAGCTATATTTTGGAGCCAAACTCTGGCTCTCAGCACGTATTCGCAGTTTGAAATTACGAATTTTTATACACAACATATGCCAAGTACTGAAAGCGGCGTTTGGTCATATTTGTCCCAAACCCCCCCGCAGTTTTCAAAATATCCCAAACATCCTAATTTCGAGGCCTGAGCAATATTTTGGAGCAAAATTCTGGCTCTCAGCACGTATTCGCAGTTTGAAATTACGAATTTTTATACACAACATATGCCAAGTACTGAAAGCGGCGTTTGGTCACATTTGTCCCAATCCCCCCCTGCAGTTTTCAAAATATCCCAAACATCCCAATTTCGAGGCCTCAGCAATATTTTGGAGCCAAATTCTGGCTCTATGCACGTATTCGCGGTTTGAAATTACAACATTTTATACCCAACATATGCCGAGTCCTGAAAGCGGCAGTGAGTCACATTTCGAACAAACTCCCCTGCAGTTTTCGAAATATCCTAAATATCCCAATTTCGAGGCCTGAGCCATATTTTGGAGCCAAATTCTGGCTCTCTGGACATACTCGCAGTTTAAAATTACGACTTTTTATACCCACCATATGCCAATGCGTTTGGTCACATTTGTCTCAATGCCCCCTGCAATTTTCAAAATATCCCAAACATCCCAATTTCGAGGCCTGAGCCATATTTTGGAGCCAAATTCTGGCTCTCTGCACGTATTCGCAGTTTGAAATTACGACTTTTTTATACCTTACATATGCCAAGTACTGAAAGCGGCGTTTGGTCACATTTGTCCCAAACCCCCCGAGCAGTTTTCAAAATATCCCAAACATCCCAATTTCGAGGCCTGAGCCATATTTTGGAGCCAAATTCTGGCTCTATGCACGTATTCGCAGATTGATATTACGAATTTTTATACCCAACATATGCCAAGTCCTGAAAGCGGCAGTGAGTCACATTTTGCACAAACTCCCCTGCAGTTTTCGAAATATCCAAAATATCCCAATTTCGAGGCCTGAGCCATATTTTGGAGCCAAATTCTGGCTCTCTGCATGTAATCGCATTTTGAAATTAGGACTTTTTTAAACCCAACATATGCCAATGCGTTTGGTCACATTTGTCTCAATCCCCCCTGCAGTTTTCAAAATATCCCAAACATCCCAATTTCGAGGCCTGAGCCATATTTTGGAGCCAAATTCTGGCTCTCTCCACGTATTCGCAGTTTGAAATTAGGACTTTTTTAAACCCAACATATGCCAATGCGTTTGGTCACATTTGTCTCAATCCTCCCAGCAGTTTTCTAAATATCTCAAACATCCCAATATCGAGGCCTGAGTCATATTTTGGAGCACACGTCTGGCTCTCTGCACGTATTCGCAGTTTGAAATTACGACTTTTTATACCCAACATATGCCAAGTACTAAAAGTGGCAGTGAGTCACATTTTGCGCAAACTCCCCTGCAGTTTTCAAAATATCCCAAACATCCCAATTTCGAGGCCTGAGCCATATTTTGTAGCCAAATTTTGGCTCTCTGCACGTATTCGCAGTTTGCAATTACGACTTTTTATACCCAACATATGCCAAGTACTAAAAGCGGCGTTTGGTCACATCTGTCCCAATCCCCCCTGCAGATTTCAAAATATCCCAAACATCTCAATTTCAAGGCCTGAGCCATATTTTGGAGCCAAATTCTGGCTCTCTGCACGTATTCGCAGTTTGAAATTACGACTTTTTATACCCAACTTATGCCAAGTACTGAAAGCGGCGTTTGGTCACATTTGTCCCAAAGCTCCCTGCAGTTTTCAAAATATCCCAAACATGCTAATTTTAAGGCCTGAGCCATATTTTGGAGCCAAATGCTGGCTCTCTGCACGTATTCGCAGTTTGAAATTACGGTTTTATATACCCAACATATGCAAAGTACTGAAAGCGACGTTTGGTCATATTTGTCCCAAACCTCCCTGCAGTTTTCAAAATATCCCGAACATCCCAATTTCGATGCCTGAGCCATATTTTGGAGCCAAATTCTGGCTCTATGCACGTATTCGCATTTTGAAATTACGACTTTTTTATACCCAACATATGCCAATGCGTTTGGTCACATTTGTCTCAATCCCCCCTGCAGTTTTCAAAATATCCCAAACATCCCAATTTCGAGGCCTGAGCCATTCTTTGGAGCCAAATTCAGGCTCTCTGCACGTATTCGCAGTTTGAAATTACGACTTTTTATACCCAACATATGCCAAGTACTGAAAGCGGCATTTGGTCACATTTGTCCCAAACTTCCCTGCAGTTTTCAAAATATCCCAAAAATCCCAATATCAAGGACTGAGCCATATTTTGGAGCCAAATTCTGGCTCTATGCACGTATTCGCAGTTTGAAATTAAGACTTTTTATACCCAACATATACCAAGTCCTGAGAGTGGCAGTGAGTCACATTTTGCACAAACTTCCCTGCTGTTTTCGAAATATCCTAAATATCCCAATTTCGAGGCCTGAGCCATATTTTGGAGCCAAATTCTGGCTTTCTGCACGTATTCGCAGTTTGAAATTGCGACTTTTTTATACCCAACATATGGCAAGTACTGAAAGCGGCGTTTGGTAACATTTGGAGCAATCCCCCCTGCAGTTTTCAAAATATCCCAAACATCCCAATTTTAAGGCCTGATTCACATTTTGGAGCCAAATTCTGGCTCTCTGCACGTATTCGCAGTTTGAAATTACGATTTTTTATACCCAATATATGCCAAGTAATGAAAGCGGTAGTGAGTCACATTTTGCACAAACCCCCCTGCAGTTTTCAAAATATCCCAAATATCCCAATTTCGAGGCCTGAGCCATATTTTGGAGCAAAATTCTGGCTCTCTGCACGTGTTCGCGGTTTGAAATTTCGATTTTCATACCCAACATATGCCAAGTACTGAAAGTGGTAGTTAGTCACATTTTGCACAAACTCCCCTGCAGTTTTCAAAATATCCCAAACATAAAAATTTCGAGGCCTGAGCCATATTTTGTAGCCAAATTCTGGCTCTCTGCACGTATTCGCAGTTTGAAATTATGACTTTTTATACCCAACTTATGCCAAGTTCTGAAAGCAGCGTTTGGTCATATTTGTCCCAAACCCCCCTGCAGTTTTCAAAATATCCCAAATATCCCAATTTCGAGGCCCGAGCCATATTTTGGAGCCAAATTCTGGCTTTCTGCATGTACTCGCAGTTTGAAATTACGACTTTTTTATACCCAACATATGCCAAGTACTGAAAGTGGCAGTGACTCATTTTGCTAAACTCCCCTGCATTTTTCAAAATATCCTAAACATCTCAATTTCGAGCCCTGAGCCATATTTTGGAGCCAAATTCTGGCTCTCAGCACGTATTCGCAGTTTGAAATTATGACTTTTTATACCCAACAAATGCCAAGTACTGAAAGCGGTGTTTGGAAACATTTGTCCCAAACCTCCCTGCGACTTTCAAAATATCCTAAACATGCTAATTTCGAGGCCTGACCCATAGTTTGGAGCAAAATTCTGGCTCTCTGCACGTATTCGCAGTTTGAAATTACGACTTTATATACCCAACATATGCCAAGTACTGAAAGCGGCGTTTGGTCACATTTGTCCGAAACCTCCCTGCAGTTTTCAAAATAATACAAACATCCCAATTTCGAGGCCTGAGCCAGAATTTTGGAGCCAAATTCTGGCTCTATGCACGAATTCGAAGATTGAAATTACGACTTTTTATACCCAACATATGCCAAGTCCTGAAAGCGGCAGAGAGTCACATTTTGCACAAACTCCTCTGCAGTTTTCGAAATATCCCTAATATCCCAATTTCGAGGCCTGAGCCATATTTTGGAGCAAAATGCTGGCTCTCTGCACGTATTCACAGTTTGAAATTGCGACTTGTTTATGCCCAACATATGCCAAGTACTAAAAGCGGCGTTTGGTCACATCTGTCCCAATCCCCCCTGCAGTTTTCAAAATATCCCAAATATCCCAATTTCGAGGCCTGAGCCATATTTTGGAGCCAACTTCTGGCTCTCTGCACGTATTCGCAGTATGAAATTACGAATTTTTTATACGCAGTATGAAATTACGAATTTTTTATACCCTACATATGCCAAGTACTGAAAGCGGCGTTTGGTAACATTTGTCCCAAACCTCCCTGCAGTTTTCAAAATATCCCAAACATCACATATCAAGGCCTGAGCCATATTTTGGAGCCAAATTCTGGCTCTCTGCACGTATTCGCAGTTTAATATTACGATTTTTATACCCAACATATGCCAAGTACTGAAAGGGGCAGTGAGTCACATTTTGCACAAACTCCCCTGCAGTTTTCGAAATATCCCAAACATCCCAATTTCGAGGTGTGAGCCATATTTTTGAGCCAAACTCTGGCTCTCTGCACGTATTCGCAGTTTGAAATTACGACTTTTTTATACCCAACGTATGCCAAGTACTGAAAGCGGCGTTTGATCACATTTGTCCCAAACCCCCCTGCAGTTTTCAAAATATCCCAAACATCCCAATTTTGAGGCCTGAGCCATATTTTGGAGCCAAATTCTGGCTCTCTGCACGTATTCGCAGTATGAAATTACGACTTTTTATACCCAACATATGCCAAATACTGAAAGCGGCAGTGAGTCACATTTTGCTCAAACTCCCCTGCGGTTTTCAAAATATCCCAAACATCCCACTTTCAAGGCCTGAGCAATATTTTGGAGCCAAATTCTGGCTCTATGCACGTATTCGCAGTATGAAATTACGAATTTTTTATACCCAACATATGCCAAGTGTTGAAAGCGGCGATTGGTTATATTTGTCCCAAACCTCCCAGCAGTTTTCAAAATATCCCAAACATCCCAATTTTGAGGCCTGAGCCATATTTTGGAGCCTAATTCTGGCTCTATGCACGTATTCGCAGTTTGAAATTACGACATTTTATACCCAACATATGCCAAGTCTTGAAAGCGGCAGTGAGTCACATTTCGCACAAACTCCCCTGCAGTTTTCGAAATATCCCAAATATCCTAATTTCGAGGACTGAGCCATATTTTGGAGCCAAATGCTGGCTCTCTGCACGTATTCGCAGTTTGAAATTACGACTTTTTTATGCCCAACATATGCCAAGTACTGAACGCGGCATTTGGTCACATTTGTCCCAATCCCCCCACTGTAGTTTTCAAAATGTCCCAAACATCCCTATTTCGAGGCCTGAGCCAAATTTTGGAGCCAAATTCTGGCTCTATGCATGTATTCGTGGTTTGAAATGACGACATTTTATACCCAACATATGCCAAGCCCTGAAAGCGGCAGTGAGTCACATTTCGCACAAACTCCCCTGCAGTTTTCAAAATATCCCAAACATCCCAATTTCGAGGCCTGAGCCATAGTTTGGAGCCAAATTCTGGCTCTCTGCACGTATTCGCAGTTTGAAATTACGACTTTTTTATACCCAACATATGCCAAGTACTGAAAGCAGCGTTTGGTCACATTTGTCCCAAACCCCCCCTGCAGTTTTCAAAATATCCCAAACATCCCAATTTCGAGGCCTTAGCCATATTTTGGAGCCAAATTCTGGCTCTCTGCACGTATTCGCAGTTTGATATTAGGATTTTTATACCCAACATATGCCAAGTACTGAAAGCGGCAGTGAGTCACATTTTGCACAAACTCCCCTGCAATTTTCGAAATATCATAAATATCCCAATTTTGAGGCCTGAGCCATATTTTTGAGCCAAATTCTGGCTCTCTGCACGTATTCGCAGTTTGAAATTACGACTTTTTTATACCCAATTTATGCCAAGTACTGAAAGCGGCGTTTGGTAACCTTTGTCCCAAACCCTCCTGCAGTTTTCAAAATATCTCAAACATCGCAATTTCGAGGCCTGAGCCATATTTTGGAGCCAAATTCTGGCTCTATGCACGTATTCGCAGATTGAAATTACGACTTTTTATACCCAACATATGCCAATTCCTGAAAGCGGCAGTAAGTCACATTTTGCACAAACTTCCTTCCAGTTTTCAAAATATCCCAAATATCCCAATTTCGAGGCCTGAGCCATATTTTGGAGCCAAATTCGGGCTCTCTGCACGTATTCGCAGTTTGAAATTACGACTTTTTATACCCCACATATGCCAAGAACTGAAAGCGGCAGTGAGTCACATTTTGCTCAAACTCCCCTGCAGTTATCAAAATATCCCAAACATCCCAATTTCGAGGACTGAGCAATATTTTGGAGCCAAATTCTGGCTCTATGCACGTATTCGCAGTATGAAATTACGAATTTTTTATACCCAACGTATGACAAGTGTTGAAAGCGGCGTTTGGTTATATTTGTCCCAAACCTCCCAGCAGTTTTCAAAATATCCCAAACATCCCAATTTCGAGGCCTGAGCCATATTTTGGAGCCATATTCTGGCTCTCTGCACGTATTCGCAGTTTGAAATTACGACTTTTTTATACCCAACATATGCCAAGTCCTGAAAGCGGCGGCGAATCAAATTTTGCACAAACTCCCCTACAGTTTTCGAAATATCCCAAATATCCCAATTTCGAGGCCTGAGCCATATTTTGGAGCCAACTTCTGGCTCTCTGCACGTATTCGCAGTATGAAATTACGAATTTTTTATACCCAACATATGCCAAGTACTGAAAGCGCCGTTTGGTTACATTTGTCCCAAACCTCCCTGCAGTTTTCAAAATATCCCAAACATCACAATATCGAGGCCTGAGCCATATTTTGGAGCCAAATTCTGGCTCTCTGCACGTATTCGCAGTTTGATATTACGATTTTTATACCCAACATATGCCAAGTACTGAAAGGGGCAGTGAGTCACATTTTGCACAAACTCCCCTGCAGTTTTCGAAATATCCCAAACATCCCAATTTCGAGGTGTGAGCCATATTTTGGAGCAAAACTCTGGCTCTCTGCACGTATTCGCAGTTTGAAATTACGACTTTTTTATACCCAACGTATGCCAAGTACTGAAAGCAGCGTTTGGTCACATTTGTCCCAAACCCCCCCTGCAGTTTTCAAAATATCCCAAACATCCCACTTTCAAGGCCTGAGCCATATTTTAAAAGCCAAATTCAAGCTCTCTGCACGTTTTCGCAGTTTGAAATTACGACTTTTTATACCCAACATATGCCAAGTTCTGAAAGCGGCGTTTGGTCATATTTGTCCCAAACCCTCCTTCAGTTTTCAAAATATCCCAAACATCCCAATTTCGAGGACTGAGCAATATTTTGGAGCCAAATTCTGGCTCCATGCACGTATTCGCGGTTTGAAATTACGACATTTTATACCCAACATATGCTAAGTCCCGAAAGCAGCAGTGAGTCAAATTTTGCACAAACTCCCCTACAGTTTTCGAAATATCCCAAATATCCCAATTTCGAGGCCTGAGCCATATTTTGGAGCCAACTTCTGGCTCTCTGCACATATTCACAGTATGAAATTACGAATTTTTTATACCCAACATATGCCAAGTACTGAAAGCGGTGTTTGGTCACATTTGTTCCAAACCCCCCCCCCCCCAGCAGTTTTCAAAATATCCCAAACATCCCAATTTCGAGGCCTTAGCCATATTTTAGAGCCAAATTCTGGCTCTATGCACGTATTCGCGGTTTGAAATTACGACATTTTATACCCAACATATGCCAAGTCTTGAAAGCGGCAGTGAGTCACATTTCGCACAAACTCCCCTGCAGTTTTCAAAATATCCCAAACATCCCAATTTCGAGGCCTGAGCTATATTTTGGAGCCAAATTCTGGCTCTCTGCACGTATTCGCAGTTTGAAATTACGACTTTTTTATACCCAACATATGCCAAGTACTGAAAGCAGCGTTTGGTCACATTTGTCCCAAACCCCCCCTGCAGTTTTCAAAATATCCCAAACATCCCAATTTCGAGGCCTTAGCCATATTTTGGAGCCAAATTCTGGCTCTCTGCACGTATTCGCAGTTTGAAATTACGACTTTTTATACCCAACATATGCCAAGTACTGAAAGCGGCAGTGAGTCACATTTTGCTCAAACTCCCCTGCAGTTTTCAAAATATCCCAAACATCCCACTTTCATGGCCTGAGCCATATTTTGGAGCCAAATTCAAGCTCTCTGCAAGTATTCGCAGTTTGAAATTATGACTTTTTATACCCAACATCTGCCAAGTTCTGTAAGCAGCGTTTGGTCATATTTGTCCCAATCCCCCCTGCAGTTTTCAAAATATCCCAAACTACCCAATTTCGAGGACTGAGCAATATTTTGGTGCCAAATTCTGGCTCTATGCACGTATTCGCAGTTTGAAATTACGACTTTTTATACCCAACATATGCCAAGTGTTGAAAGTGGCGTTTGGTTATAGTTGTCCCAAACCTCCCTGCAGTTTTCAAAATATCCCAAACATCACAATATCGAGGCCTGAGCCATATTTTGGAGCCAAGTTCTGGCTCTCTGCACGTATTCGCAGTTTGATATTACGATTTTTATACCCAACATATGCCAAGTACTGAAAGCGCCAGTGAGTCACATTTTGCACAAATTCCCCTGCAGTTTTCGAAATACCCCAAAAATCCCAATTTCGAGGCGAGAGCCATATTTTGGAGCCAAACTCAGGCTCTCTGCACGTATTCACAGTTTGAAATTACGACTTTTTTATACCCAACATATGTCAAGTACTGAAAGCGGCAGTGAGTCACATTTCGCACAAACTCCCCTGCAGTTTTCGAAATATCCCAAATATCCCAATTTCGAGGCTTGAGCAATATTTTGGAGCCAAATTCTGGCTCATTGCACGTATTCGCAGTTTGAAATTACGACCATTTTTATGCCCAACATATGCCAAGTACTGAATGCGGCGTTTGGTCACATTTTTCCCAAACCGTCCGTGCAGTTTTCAAAATATCCCAAACATCCCAATTTCAAGGACTGAGCAATATTTTGGAGCCAAATTCTGGCTCTATGCACGTATTCGCAGTTTGAAATTACGAATTTTTATACCCAACATATGCCAAGTCCTGAAAGCGGCAGTGAGTCAAATTTTGCACAAACTCCCCTACAGTTTTCGAAATATCCCAAATATCCCAATTTCGAGGCCTGAGCCATATTTTGGAGCCAACTTCTGGCTCTCTGCACGTATTCGCAGTATGAAATTACGAATTTTTTATACCCAACATATGCCAAGCACTGAAAGCGGCGTTTGGTAACATTTGTCCCAAACCTCCCTGCAGTTTTCAAAATATCCCAAACATCACATATCGAGGCCTGAGCCATATTTTGGAGCCAAATTCTGGCTCTCTGCACGTATTCGCAGTTTAATATTACGATTTTTATACCCAACATATGCCAAGTACTGAAAGAGGCAGTGAGTCACATTTTGCACAAACTCCCCTGCAGTTTTCGAAATATCCCAAACATCCCAATTTCGAGGTGTGAGCTATATTTTTGAGCCAAACTCTGGCTCTCTGCACGTATTCGCAGTTTGAAATTACGACTTTTTTATACCCAACGTATGCCAAGTACTGAATGCGGCGTTTGGTCACATTTGTCCCAAACCCCCCTGCAATTTTCAAAATATCCCAAACATCCCAATTTCGAGGCCTGAGCCATATTTTGGAGCCAAATTCTGGCTCCATGCACGTATTCGCAGTTTGAAATTACGATTTTTTATACCCAATATATGCCAAGTAATGAAAGCGGTAGTGAGTCACATTTCCCACAAACTCCCCTGCAGATTTCGAAATATCCCAAACATCCCAATTTTGAGGCCTGAGCCATATTTTGGAGCCAAATTCTGGCTCTCTGCACGTATTCGCAGTTTGATATTACGATTTTTATACCCAACATATGCCAAGTACTGAAAGCGCCAGTGAGTCACATTTTGCACAAATTCCCCTGCAGTTTTCGAAATATCCCAAATATCCCAATTTCGAGGCCTGAGCCATATTTTGGAGCCAAACTCAGGCTCTCTGCACGTATTCACAGTTTGAAATTACGACTTTTTTATTCCCAACATATGTCAAGTACTGAAAGCGGCAGTGAGTCACATTTCGCACAAACTCCCCTGCAGTTTTCGAAATATCCCAAATATCCCAATTTCGAGGCTTGAGCAATATTTTGGAGCCAAATTCTGGCTCATTGTACGTATTCGCAGTTTGAAATTACGACCTTTTTTATGCCCAACATATGCCAAGTACTGAATGCGGCGTTTGGTCACATTTTTCCCAAACCGTCCGTGCAGTTTTCAAAATATCCCAAACATCCCAATTTCAAGGACTGAGCAATATTTTGGAGCCAAATTCTGGCTCTATGCACGTATTCGCAGTTTGAAATTACGAATTTTTATACCCAACATATGCCAAGTACTGAAAGCGGCGTTTGATCACATTTGTCCCAAACCCCCCTGCAGTTTTCAAAATATCCCAAACATCCCAATTTTGAGGCCTGAGCCATATTTTGGAGCCAAATTCTGGCTCTCTGCACGTATTCGCAGTATGAAATTACGACTTTTTATACCCAACATATGCCAAATACTGAAAGCGGCAGTGAGTCACTTTTTGCTCAAACTCCCCTGCAGTTTTCAAAACATCCCAAACATCCCACTTTCAAGGCCTGAGCAATATTTTGGAGCCAAATTCTGGCTCTATGCACGTATTCGCAGTATGAAATTACGAATTTTTTATACCCAACATATGCCAAGTGTTGAAAGCGGCGTTTGGTTATATTTGTCCCAAACCTCCCAGCAGTTTTCAAAATATCCCAAACATCCCAATTTTGAGGCCTGAGCCATATTTTGGAGCCTAATTCTGGCTCTATGCACGTATTCGCGGTTTGAAATTACGACATTTTATACCCAACATATGCCAAGTCTTGAAAGCGGCAGTGAGTCACATTTCGCACAAACTCCCCTGCAGTTTTCGAAATATCCCAAATATCCTAATTTCGAGGACTGAGCCATATTTTGGAGCCAAATGCTGGCTCTCTGCACGTATTCGCAGTTTGAAATTACGACTTTTTTATGCCCAACATATGTCAAGTACTGAACGCAGCATTTGGTCACATTTGTCCCAATCCCCCCACTGTAGTTTTCAAAATATCCCAAACATCCCTATTTCGAGGCCTGAGCCAAATTTTGGAGCCAAATTCTGGCTCTATGCATGTATTCGTGGTTTGAAATGACGACATTTTATACCCAACATATGCCAAGCCCTGAAAGCGGCAGTGAGTCACATTTCGCACAAACTCCCCTGCAGTTTTCGAAATATCCCAAATATCCCAATTTCGAGGACTGAGCCATATTTTGGAGCCAAATTCTGGCTCTCTGCACGTATACGCAGTTTGAAACTACGTCTTTTTTATACCCAACATATGCCAAGTACTGAAAGCGGCGTTTGGTTACATTTGTCCCAAACCTCCCTGCAGTTTTCAAAATATCCCAAACATCACAATATCGAGGCCTCAGCCATATTTTGGAGCCAAATTCTGGCTCTCTGCACGTATTCGCAGTTTGATATTAGGATTTTTATACCCAACATATGCCAAGTACTGAAAGCGGCAGTGAGTCACATTTTGCACAAACTCCCCTGCAAGTTTCGAAATATCATAAATATCCCAATTTTGAGGCCTGAGCCATATTTTTGAGCCAAATTCTGGCTCTCTGCACGTATTCGCAGTTTGAAATTACAAATTTTTTATACCCAATTTCTTCCAAGTACTGAAAGCGGCGTTTGGTAACCTTTGTCCCAAACCCTCCTGCAGTTTTCAAAATATCTCAAACATCGCAATTTCGAGGCCTGAGCCATATTTTGGAGCCAAATTCTGGCTCTATGCACGTATTCGAGGCTTGAAATTACGATATTTTATACCCAACATATGCCAAGTCCTGAAACCGGCAGTGAGTCACATTTCGCACAAACTCCCCTGCAGTTTTCGAAATATCCCAAATATCCAAATTTCGAGGCCTGAGCCATATTTTGGAGCCAAATTCTGGCTCTATGCACGTATTCGCAGATTGAAATTACGACTTTTTATACCCAACATATGCCAATTCCTGAAAGCGGCAGTAAGTCACATTTTGCACGAACTCCCCTGCAGTTTTCAAAATATCCCAAACATCCCACTTTCGAGGCCTGAGCCATATTTTGGAGCCAAATTCAAGCTCTCTGCACGTATTCGCAGTTTGAAATTACAACTTTTTATACGCAACATATGCCAAGTTCTGAAAGCGGCGTTTCGTCTCTTTGGTCCCAAACCCCCCTGCAGTTTTCAAAATATCCCAAACATCCCAATTTCGAGGACAGAGCAATATTTTTCAGCCAAATTCTGGCTCTATGCACGTATTCGCAGTTTGAAATTACGACTTTTTATACCCAACATATGCCAAGTCCTGAAAGCGGCATTGAGTCAAATTTTGTACAAACTCCCCTGCCGTTTTCGAAATATCCCAAATATCCCAATATCGAGGCCTGAGCCATATTATGGAGCCAAATTCTGGCTCTCTCCAAGTATTCGCAGTTTAATATTACGATTTTATACCCAACATATGCCAAGTACTGAAAGCGGCAGTGAGTCACATTTTGCACAAACTCCCCTGTAGTTTTCGAAATATCCCAAACATCCCAATTTCGAGGCCTGAGCCTTATTTTGGAGCCAAACTCTGGCTCTCTCCACGTATTCGCAGTTTGAAATTACGAATTTTTTATACCCAATATATGCCAAGTACTGAAAGCGGCGTTTGGTAACATTTGTCCCAAATCCCCCCTGCAGTTTTCAAAATATCACAAACTTCCCAATTTCGAGGCCTGAGCAATATTTTGGAGCCAAATTCTGGCTCTATGCACGTATTCGCGGTTTGAAATTACGATATTTTATTCCCAACATATGCCAAGTCCTGAAAGCGGCAGTGAGACACATTTCACACAAACTGCACTGCAGTTTTCAAAATATCCCAAATATCCCAATTTCGAGGCCTGAGCAATATTTGGGAGCCAAATTCTGGCTCTCTGCACGTATTCACAGTTTGAAATTACGACTTTTTTATGCCCAACATATGCCACGTACTGAAAGCGGTGTTTGGTCACATTTGTCCCAACCCCCCCCCCCCTGCAGTTTTCAAAATATCCCAAATATCCCAATTTCGAGTCCTGAGCAATATTTGGGAGCCAAATTCTGGCTCTTTGCACGTATTCGCAGATTGAAATTACGACTTTATATACCCAACATATGCCAAGTACTGTAAGAGACGTTTGGTCATATTTGTCCCAAACCTCACTGCAGTTTTCAAAATATCTCAAACATCCCAATTTCGACGCCTGAGCCATATTTTGGAGCCAAATTCTGGCTCTCTGCACGTATTCGCAGTTTGAAATTACGACTATTTATTCAAACATATGCCAAGTCCTGAAAGCGGCAGTGAGTCACATTTTGCACAAACTCCCTTGCAGTTTTCGAAATATCCCAAATATCTCAATTTCGACACCTGAGCCATATTTTGGAGCCAAATTCAAGCACTCTGCACGTATTCGCAGTTTGAAATTAGGACTTTTTATACCCAACATATGCAAAGTTCTGAAAGCGGCTTTTGGTCAAATTTGTCCCAAACCCCCCTGCAGTTTTCAAAATATCCCAAATATCCCAATTTCGAGACCTGAGCCATATTTTGGGCCAAACTCTGGCTCTCTGCACGTATTCGCAGTTTGAAATTACGAATTTTTTATACCCAATATATGCCAAGTACTGAAAGCGGCGTTTGGTAACATTTGTCCCAAACCCCCCGGCAGTTTTCAAAATATCCCAAACATCCCAATTTCGAGGCTTGAGCCATATTTTGGAGCCAAATTCTGGCTCTATGCACGTATTCACGGTTTGAAATTACGACATTTTATACCCAACATATGCCAAGTCTTGAAAGCGGCAGAGAGTCACATTTCGCACAAACTCCCCTGCAGTTTTCGAAATATCCCAAATACCCCAATTTCGAGGACTGAGCCATATTTTGGAGCCAAATGCTGGCTCTCTGCACGTATTCGCTGTTTGAAATTACGACTTTTTTATGCCCAACATATGCTAAGTACTAAACGCGGCGTTTGGTCACATTTGTCCCAAACCTCCCTGCAGTTTTCAAAATATCCCAAACATCCCAATTTCGAGGCATGAGCCATATTTTAGAGCCAAATTCTGGCTCTATGCACGTATTCGCAGTTTGATATTACGATTTTTATACCCAACATATGCCAAGTACTGAAAGCGGCAGTGAGTCACATTTTGCACAAACTCCCCTGCAGTTTTCGAAATATCCCAAATATCCTAATTTCGAGGCCTGAGCTATATTTTGGAGCCAAATTCTGGCTCTCTGCACGTATTCGCAGTTTGAAACTACAACTTTTTTATACCCAACATATGCCAAGTACTGAAAGCGGCGTTTGGTTACATTTGTCCCAAACCTCCCTGCAGTTTTCAAAATATCCCAAACATCACAATATCGAGGCCTCAGCCATATTTTGGAGCCAAATTCTGGTTCTCTGCACGTATTCGCAGTTTGATATTACGATTTTTATACCCAACATATGCCAAGTACTGAAAGCGGCAGTGAGTCACATTTTGCACAAACTCCCCTGCAATTTTCGAAATATCATAAATATCCCAATTTTGAGGCCTGAGCCATATTTTTGAGCCAAATTCTGGCTCTCTGCACGTATTCGCAAACTCCCCAGCAGTTTTCGAAATATCCCAAACATCCCAATTTCGAGGCCTGAGCCATATTTTGGAGCCAAATTCAGGCTCTATGCACGTATTCGAGGTTTGAAATTACGATATTTTATACCCAACATATGCCAAGCCCTGAAAGCGGCAGTGAGTCACATTTCGCACAAACTCCACTGCATTTTTCGAAATATACTAAATATCCCTATTTTGAGGCCTGAGCCATATTTTGGAGCCAAATTCTGGCTCTCTGCACGTATACACAGTTTGAAATTACGACTTTTTATACCCAACATATGCCAAGTACTGAAAGTGGCGTTTGGTCACATTTGTTCCAAACCTCCCTGCAGTTTTCAAAATATCCCAAACATCCCAATTTCGAGGCATGAGCCATATTTTGGAGCCAAATTCTGGCTCTATGCACGTATTCGCAGTTTGATATTACGATTTTTATACCCAACATATGCCAAGTACTGAAAGCGGCAGTGAGTCACATTTTGAACAAACTCCCCTGCAGTTTTCGAAATATCCCAAATATCCTAATTTCGAGGCCTGAGCTATATTTTGGAGCCAAATTCTGGCTCTCTGCACGTATTCGCAGTTTGAAATTATGAATTTATATACCCAACATATGCCAAGTACTGAAAGAGGCGTTTCGTCACTTTTGTCCCAAACCTCCCTGCAGTTTTCAGAATATCCGAAACATCCCAATTTCAAGGCCTGAGCCATATTTTGGAGTCAAATTCTGGCTCTATGCACGTATTCGCAGATTAAAATTACGATTTTTATACCCAACATATGCCAAGTCCTGAAAGCGGCAGTGAGTCACATTTCCCACAAACTCCCCTGCAGTTTTCGAAATATCCCAAATATCCCAATTTTGAGGCCTGAGCCATATTTTGGAGCCAAGTTCTGGCTCTCTGCACGTATTCGCAGTATGAAATTACGACTTTTTATACCCAACATATGTCAAGTACTGAAAGCGCCAGTGAGTCACATTTTGCACAAATTCCCCTGCAGTTTTCGAAATACCCCAAAAATCCCAATTTCGAGGCGAGAGCCATATTTTGGAGCCAAACTCAGGCTCTCTGCACGTATTCACAGTTTGAAATTACGACTTTTTTATACCCAACATATGTCAAGTACTGAAAGCGGCAGTCAGTCACATTTTGCACAAACTCCCCTGCAGTTTTCGAAATATCCCAAACATCCCAATTTCGAGGTGTGAGCCATATTTTTGAGCCAAACCCTGGCTCTCTGCACGTATTCGCAGTTTGAAATTACGACTTTTTTATACCCAACGTATGCCAAGTACTGAAAGCGGCGTTTGGTCACATTTGTCCCAAACCCCCCTGCAGTTTTCAAAATATCCCAAACATCCCAATTTTGAGGCCTGAGCCATATTTTGGAGCCAAATTCTGGCTCTCTGCACGTATTCGCAGTATGAAATTACGACTTTTTATACCCAACATATGCCAAATACTGAAAGCGGCAGTGAGTCACATTTTGCTCAAACTCCCCTGCAGTTTTCAAAATATCCCAAACATCCCACTTTCAAGGCCTGAGCCATATTTTGGAGCCAAATTCAAGCTCTCTGCACGTATTCGCAGTTTGAAATTCCTACTTTTTATAACCAACATATGCCAAGTTCTGTAAGCAGCGTTTGGTCATATTTGTCCCAAACCCCCCTGCAGTTTTCAAAATATTCCAAACTACCCAATTTCGAGGACTGAGCAATATTTTGGAGCCAAATTCTGGCTCTATGCACGTATTCGCAGTCTGAAATTACGAATTTTTTATACCCAACATATGCCAAGTGTTGAAAGCGGCGTTTGGTTATATTTGTCCCAAACCTCCCAGCAGTTTTCAAAATATCCCAAACATCCCAATTTTGAGGCCTGCGCCATATTTTGGGGCCTAATTCTGGCTCTATGCACGTATTCGCGGTTTGAAATTACGACATTTTATACCCAACATATGCCAAGTCTTGAAAGCGGCAGTGAGTCACATTTCGCACAAACTCCCCTGCAGTTTTCGAAATATCCCAAATATCCTAATTTCGAGGACTGAGCCATATTTTGGAGCCAAATGCTGGCTCTCTGCACGTATTCGCAGTTTGAAATTACGACATTTTTATGCCTAACATATGCCAAGTACTGAACGCGGCATTTGGTCACATGTGTCCCAATCCCCCCACTGTAGTTTTCAAAATATCCCAAACATCCCTATTTCGAGGCCTGAGCCAAATTTTGGAGCCAAATTCTGGCTCTATGCATGTATTCGTGGTTTGAAATGACGACATTTTATACCCAACATATGCCAAGCCCTGAAAGCGGCAGTGAGTCACATTTCGCACAAACTCCCCTGCAGTTTTCGAAATATCCCAAATATCCCAATTTCGAGGACTGAGCCATATTTTGGAGCCAAATTCTGGCTCTCTGCACGTATACGCAGTTTGATATTAGGATTTTTATACCCAACATATGCCAAGTACTGAAAGCGGCGTTTGGTTACATTTGTCCCAAACCTCCCTGCAGTTTTCAAAATATCCCAAACATCACAATATCGAGGCCTCAGCCATATTTTGGAGCCAAATTCTGGCTCTCTGCACGTATTCGCAGTTTGATATTAGGATTTTTATACCCAACATATGCCAAGTACTGAAAGCGGCAGTGAGTCACATTTTGCACAAACTCCCCTGCAATTTTCGAAATATCATAAATATCCCAATTTTGAGGCCTGAGCCATATTTTTGAGCCAAATTCTGGCTCTCTGCACGTATTCGCAGTTTGAAATTACGAATTTTTTATACCCAATTTATGCCAAGTACTGAAAGCGGCGTTTGGTAACCTTTGTCCCAAACCCTCCTGCAGTTTTCAAAATATCTCAAACATCGCAATTTCGAGGCCTGAGCCATATTTTGGAGCCAAATTCTGGCTCTATGCACGTATTCGAGGCTTGAAATTACGATATTTTATACCCAACATATGCCAAGTCCTGAAACCGGCAGTGAGTCACATTTCGCACAAACTCCCCTGCAGTTTTCGAAATATCCCAAATATCCAAATTTCGAGGCCTGAGCCATATTTTGGAGCCAAATTCTGGCTCTATGCACGTATTCGCAGATTGAAATTACGACTTTTTATACCCAACATATGCCAATTCCTGAAAGCGGCAGTAAGTCACATTTTGCACAAACTTCCTTCCAGTTTTCGAAATATCCCAAATATCCCAATTTCGAGGCCTGAGCAATATTTTCGAGCCAAATTCTGGCTCTCTGCACGTATTCGCAGTTTGAAATTACGACTTTTTATACCCAACATATGCCAAGTACTGAAAGCAGCAGTGAGTCACATTTTGCACAAACTCCCCTGCAGTTTTCAAAATATCCCAAACATCCCACTTTCGAGGCCTGAGCCATATTTTGGAGCCAAATTCAAGCTCTCTGCACGTATTCGCAGTTTGAAATTACAATTTTTTATACGCAACATATGCCAAGTTCTGAAAGCGGCGTTTCGTCTCTTTGGTCCCAAACCCCCCTGCAGTTTTCAAAATATCCCAAACATCCCAATTTCGAGGACAGAGCAATATTTTTCAGCCAAATTCTGGCTCTATGCACGTATTCGCAGTTTGAAATTACGACTTTTTATACCCAACATATGCCAAGTCCTGAAAGCGGCAGTGAGTCAAATTTTGTACAAACTCCCCTGCAGTTTTCGAAATATCCCAAATATCCCAATATCGAGGCCTGAGCCATATTATGGAGCCAAATTCTGGCTCTCTCCAAGTATTCGCAGTTTAATATTACGATTTTATACCCAACATATGCCAAGTCCTGAAAGCGGCAGTGAGACACATTTCACACAAACTGCACTGCAGTTTTCAAAATATCCCAAATATCCCAATTTCGAGGCCTGAGCAATATTTGGGAGCCAAATTCTGGCTCTCTGCACGTATTCACAGTTTGAAATTACGACTTTTTTATGCCCAACATATGCCACGTACTGAAAGCGGTGTTTGGTCACATTTGTCCCAAACCCCCCCCCCCCTGCAGTTTTCAAAATATCCCAAACATTCCAATTTCGAGGCCTGAGCCATATTATGGAGCCAAATTCTGGCTCTCTCCAAGTATTCGCAGTTTAATATTACGATTTTATACCCAACATATGCCAAGTCCTGAAAGCGGCAGTGAGACACATTTCACACAAACTCCCCTGCAGTTTTCGAAATATCCCAAATATCCCAATTTTGAGGCCTGATCCATATTTTGGAGCAAAATTCTGGCTCTCTGCACGTATTCGCAGTTTGAAATTACGACTTTATATACCCAACATATGCCAAGTACTGAAAGTGGCGTTTGGTTACATTTGTCCCAAACCTCCCTGCAGTTTCAAAATATCCCAAACATCCCAATTTCGAGGCCTGAGCCATATTTTGGAGCCAAATTCTGGCTCTATGCACGTATTCGCGGTTTGAAATTACGACATTTTATACCCAACATATGCCAAGTCTCGAAAGCGGCAGAGAGTCACATTTCGCACAAACTCCCCTGCAGTTTTCGAAATATCCCAAATATCCCAATTTCGAGGACTGAGCCATATTTTGGAGCCAAATGCTGGCTCTCTGCACGTATTCGCTGTTTGAAATTACGACTTTTTTATGCATAACATATGCCAAGTACTAAACGCAGCGTTTGGTCACATTTGTCCCCCCCCCCCCTGTGGTTTTCAAAATATCCCAAACATCCCTATTTCGAGGCCTGAGCCAAATTTTGGAGCCAAATTTTGGAGCCAAATTTTGGAGCCAAATTCTGGCTCTATGCACGTATTCGTGGTTTGATATTACGATTTTTATACCCAACATATGCCAAGTACTGAAAGCGGCAGTGAGTCACATTTTGCACAAACTCCCCTGCAGTTTTCGAAATATCCCAAATATCCTAATTTCGAGGCCTGAGCTATATTTTGGAGCCAAATTCTGGCTCTCTGCACGTATTCGCAGTTTGAAACTACAACTTTTTTATACCCAACATATGCCAAGTACTGAAAGCGGCGTTTGGTTACATTTGTCCCAAACCTCCCTGCAGTTTTCAAAATATCCCAAACATCACAATATCGAGGCCTCAGCCATATTTTGGAGCCAAATTCTGGCTCTCTGCACGTATTCGCAGTTTGATATTACGATTTTTATACCCAACATATGCCAAGCCCTGAAAGCGGCAGTGAGTCACATTTCGCACAAACTCCACTGCATTTTTCGAAATATACTAAATATCCCTATTTTGAGGCCTGAGCCATATTTTGGAGCCAAATTCTGGCTCTCTGCACGTATACACAGTTTGAAATTACGAATTTTTTATACCCAACATATGCCAAGTACTGAAAGTGGCGTTTGGTCACATTTGTCCCAAACCTCCCTGCAGTTTTCAAAATATCCCAAACATCCCAATTTCGAGGCATGAGCCATATTTTGGAGCCAAATTCTGGCTCTATGCACGTATTCGCAGTTTGATATTACGATTTTTATACCCAACATATGCCAAGTACTGAATGCGACAGTGAGTCACATTTTGCACAAACTCCCCTGCAGTTTTCGAAATATCCCAAATATCCTAATTTCGATGCCTGAGCTATATTTTGGAGCCAAATTCTGGCTCTCTGCACGTATTCGCAGTTTGAAACTACAACTTTTTTATACCCAACAAATGCCAAGTACTGAAAGCGGCGTTTGGTTACATTTGTCCCAAACCTCCCTGCAGTTTTCAAAATATCCCAAACATCACAATATCGAGGCCTCAGCCATATTTTGGAGCCAAATTCTGGCTCTCTGCACGTATTCGCAGTTTGATATTACGATTTTTATACCCAACATATGCCAAGTACTGAAAGCGGCAGTGAGTCACATTTTGCACAAACTCCCCTGCAATTTTCGAAATATCATAAATATCCCAATTTTGAGGCCTGAGCCATATTTTTGAGCCAAATTCTGGCTCTCTGCAGGTATTCGCAAACTCCCCAGCAGTTTTCGAAATATCCCAAACATCCCAATTTCGAGGCCTGAGCCATATTTTGGAGCCAAATTCTGGCTCTATGCACGTATTCGAGGTTTGAAATTACGATATTTTATACCCAACATATGCCAAGCCCTGAAAGCGGCAGTGAGTCACATTTCGCACAAACTCCACTGCATTTTTCGAAATATACTAAATATCCCTATTTTGAGGCCTGAGCCATATTTTGGAGCCAAATTCTGGCTCTCTGCACGTATACACAGTTTGAAATTACGACTTTTTATACCCAACATATGCCAAGTACTGAAAGTGGCGTTTGGTCACATTTGTCCCAAACCTCCCTGCAGTTTTCAAAATATCCCAAACATCCCAATTTCGAGGCATGAGCCATATTTTGGAGCCAAATTCTGGCTCTATGCACGTATTCGCAGTTTGATATTACGATTTTTGTACCCAACATATGCCAAGTACTGAAAGCGGCAGCGAGTCACATTTTGCACAAACTCCCCTGCAGTTTTCGAAATATCCCAAATATCCTAATTTCGAGGCCTGAGCTATATTTTGGAGCCAAATTCTGGCTCTCTGCACGTATTCGCAGTTTGAAATTATGAATTTATATACCCAACATATGCCAAGTACTGAAAGCGGCGTTTCGTCACTTTTGTCCCAAACCTCCCTGCAGTTTTCAGAATATCCCAAACATCCCAATTTCAAGGCCTGAGCCATATTTTGGAGTCAAATTCTGGCTCTATGCACGTATTCGCAGATTAAAATTACGACTTTTTATACCCAACATATGCCAAGTCCTGAAAGCGGCAGTGAGTCACATCTCCCACAAACTCCCCTGCAGTTTTCGAAATATCCCAAATATCCCAATTTCGAGGTCTGAACCATAATTTGGAGCCAAATTCTGGGTCTCTGCACGTATTAGCAGTTTTTAATTGCAAATTTTATACTCAACATATGCCAAGTACTGAAAGCGGCATTTGGTCACATTTGTCCCAAACCTCCCTGCAGTTTTCAAAATATCCCAAACATGCTAATTTCGAGGCCTGAGAAATATTTTGAAGCCAAATTCTGGCTCTCTGCACGTATTCGCAGTTTGAAATTACGACTTTTTATACCCAACATATTCCAGGTACTGAAAGCACCAGCGAGTCACATTTTGCACAAACTCCCCTGCAGTTTTCAAAAAATCCCCAATATCCCAATTTCGAGGCCTGAGTCTTATTTTGGAACCAAATTTTCGCTCTCTGCAAGTATTCGAAGTTTGATATTACGATTTTTATACCCAACATATGCCAAGTACTGAAAGCGGCAGTGAGTCACATTTAGCACAAACTATCCTGCAGTTTTCAAAATATCCCAAACATCCCAACTTCGAGGCCTAAACCATATTTTGGAGCCAAATTCTGGCTCTCTGCACGTATTCGCAGTTTGAAATTACGACTTTTTTTATGCCCAACATATGCCAAGTACTGAACGCGGCGTTTGGTCACATTTGTCCCAAACCCCCCGAGCAGTTTTCAAAATATCCCAAACATCCCAATTTCGAGGCCTGAGCCATAATTTGGAGCCAAATTCTGGCTCTATGCACGTATTCGCAGATTGATATTACGAATTTTTATACCCAACATATGCCAAGTCCTGAAAGCGGCAGTGAGTCACATTTTGCACAAACTCCCCTGCAGTTTTCAAAATATCCCAAATATCCCAATTTCGAGGCCTGAGCCATATTTTCGAGCCAAATTCTGGCTTTCTGCACGTACTCGCAGTTTGAAATTACGACTTTTTTATACCCAACATATGCCAAGTACTGAAAGTGGCAGTGACTCACATTTTGCTAAACTCCCCTGCATTTTTCAAAATATCCTAAACATCTCAATTTCGAGCCCTGAGCCATATTTTGGAGCCAAATTCTGGCTCTCAGCTCGTATTCGCAGTTTGAAATTATGACTTTTTATACCCAACAAATGCCAAGTACTGAAAGCGGTGTTTGGACACATTTGTCCTAAACCTCCCTGCAACTTTCAAAATATCCTAAACATGCTAATTTCGAGGCCTGACCCATAGTTTGGAGCAAAATTCTGGCTCTCTGCACGTATTCGCAGTTTGAAATTACGACTTTATATACCCAACATATGCCAAGTCCTGAAAGCGGCAGTGAGTCACATTTTGCACAAACTCCCCTGCAGTTTTCGAAATATCCCAAATATTCCAATTTCGAGGCCTTAGCCATGTTTTGGAGCCTAATTCTGGCTCTCTGCACATATTCGCAGTTTGAAATTGCGACTTGTTTATGCCCAACATATGCCAAGTACTAAAAGCGGCGTTTGGTCACATCTGTCCCAATCCCCTCTGCAGTTTTCAAAATATCCCAAACATCTCAATTTCAAGGCCTGAGCCATATTTTCGAGCAAAATGCTGGCTCTCTGCACGTATTCGCAGATTGAATTTATGACTTTTTATACCCAACATATGCCAAGTCCTTGAAGTGGGAGTGAGTCACATTTTGCACAAACTCCCCTGCAGTTTTCGAAATATCCCAAATATCCCAATTTCGAGGCCTGAGCCATATTTTGGAGCCTAATTCTGGCTCTCTGCACATATTCGCAGTTTGAAATTACGAATTTTTATACCCAACATATGCCAAGTACTGAAAGAGGCAGTGAGTCACATTTTGCAGAAACTCCCCTTGCAGTTTTCAAAATATCCCAAACATCCCAATTTCGAGGCCTGAGCCATATTTTGGAGTCAAATTCTGGCTCTCTGCACGTATTCGCAGTTTGAAATTACGAATTTTTATACACAACATATGCCAAGTACTGAAAGCGGCGTTTGGTCATATTTGTCCCAAACCCCCCCGCAGTTTTCAAAATATCCCAAACATCCTAATTTCGAGGCCTGAGCAATATTTTGGAGCAAAATTCTGGCTCTCAGCACGTATTCGCAGTTTGAAATTACGAATTTTTATACACAACATATGCCAAGTACTGAAAGCGGCGTTTGGTCACATTTGTCCCAATCCCCCCCTGCAGTTTTCAAAATATCCCAAACATCCCAATTTCGAGGCCTCAGCAATATTTTGGAGCCAAATTCTGGCTCTATGCACGTATTCGCGGTTTGAAATTACGACATTTTATACCCAACATATGCCGAGTCCTGAAAGCGGCAGTGAGTCACATTTCGAACAAACTCCCCTGCAGTTTTCGAAATATCCTAAATATCCCAATTT
Source organism: Procambarus clarkii (assembly GCF_040958095.1). Classification (NCBI taxonomy): domain Eukaryota; kingdom Metazoa; phylum Arthropoda; class Malacostraca; order Decapoda; family Cambaridae; genus Procambarus; species Procambarus clarkii. The sequence continues at coordinate 2,316,253 of NW_027189143.1, forward strand.
CGAGGCCTGAGCCATATTTTGGAGCCAAATTCTGGCTCTCTGGACATACTCGCAGTTTAAAATTACGACTTTTTATACCCACCATATGCCAATGCGTTTGGTCACATTTGTCTCAATCCCCCCTGCAATTTTCAAAATATCCCAAACATCCCAATTTCGAGGCCTGAGCCATATTTTGGAGCCAAATTCTGGCTCTCTGCACGTATTCGCAGTTTGAAATTACGACTTTTTTATACCTTACATATGCCAAGTACTGAAAGCGGCGTTTGGTCACATTTGTCCCAAACCCCCCGAGCAGTTTTCAAAATATCCCAAACATCCCAATTTCGAGGCCTGAGCCATATTTTGGAGCCAAATTCTGGCTCTATGCACGTATTCGCAGATTGATATTACGAATTTTTATACCCAACATATGCCAAGTCCTGAAAGCGGCAGTGAGTCACATTTTGCACAAACTCCCCTGCAGTTTTCGAAATATCCAAAATATCCCAATTTCGAGGCCTGAGCCATATTTTGGAGCCAAATTCTGGCTCTCTGCACGTAATCGCATTTTGAAATTAGGAATTTTTTAAACCCATCATATGCCAATGCGTTTGGTCACATTTATCTCAATCCCCCCTGCAGTTTTCAAAATATCCCAAACATCCCAATTTCGAGGCCTGAGCCATATTTTGGAGCCAAATTCTGGCTCTCTCCACGTATTCGCAGTTTGAAATTATGGCTTTATATACCCAACATATGCCAAGTACTGCAAGCGGCGTTTGGTCACATTTGTCCCAAACCTCCCTGCAGTTTTCTAAATATCTCAAACATCCCAATATCGAGGCCTGAGTCATATTTTGGAGCACACGTCTGGCTCTCTGCACGTATTCGCAGTTTGAAATTACGACTTTTTATACCCAACATATGCCAAGTACTAAAAGTGGCAGTGAGTCACATTTTGCGCAAACTCCCCTGCAGTTTTCAAAATATCCCAAACATCCCAATTTCGAGGCCTGAGCTATATTTTGTAGCCAAATTTTGGCTCTCTGCACGTATTCGCAGTTTGCAATTACGACTTTTTATACCCAACATATGCCAAGTACTAAAAGCGGCGTTTGGTCACATCTGTCCCAATCCCCCCTGCAGATTTCAAAATATCCCAAACATCTCAATTTCAAGGCCTGAGCCATATTTTGGAGCCAAATTCTGGCTCTCTGCACGTATTCGCAGTTTGAAATTACGACTTTTTATACCCAACTTATGCCAAGTACTGAAAGCGGCATTTGCTCACATTTGTCCCAAAGCTCCCTGCAGTTTTCAAAATATCCCAAACATGCTAATTTTAAGGCCTGAGCCATATTTTGGAGCCAAATTCTGGCTCTCTGCACGTATTCGCAGTTTGAAATTACGGTTTTATATACCTAACATATGCAAAGTACTGAAAGCGACGTTTGGTCATATTTGTCCCAAACCTCCCTGCAGTTTTCAAAATATCCCGAACATCCCAATTTCGATGCCTGAGCCATATTTTGGAGCCAAATTCTGGCTCTATGCACGTATTCGCATTTTGAAATTACGACTTTTTTATACCCAACATATGCCAATGCGTTTGGTCACATTTGTCTCAATCCCCCCTGCAGTTTTCAAAATATCCCAAATATCCCAACTTCGAGGCCTGAGCCATTCTTTGGAGCCAAATTCAGGCTCTCTGCACGTATTCGCAGTTTGAAATTCCGACTTTTTATACCCAACATATGCCAAGTACTGAAAGCGGCGTTTGGTCACATTTGTCCCAAACTTCCCTGCAGTTTTCAAAATATCCCAAAAATCCCAATATCAAGGACTGAGCCATATTTTGGAGCCAAATTCTGGCTCTATGCACGTATTCGCAGTTTGAAATTAAGACTTTTTATACCCAACATATACCAAGTCCTGAGAGTGGCAGTGAGTCACATTTTGCACAAACTTCCCTGCTGTTTTCGAAATATCCCAAATATCCCAATTTCGAGGCCTGAGCCATATTTTGGAGCCAAATTCTGGCTTTCTGCACGTATTCGCAGTTTGAAATTGCGACTTTTTTATACCCAACATATGGCAAGTACTGAAAGCGGCGTTTGGTAACATTTGGAGCAATCCCCCCTGCAGTTTTCAAAATATCCCAAACATCCCAATTTTAAGGCCTGATTCACATTTTGGAGCCAAATTCTGGCTCTCTGCACGTATTCGCAGTTTGAAATTACGATTTTTTATACCCAATATATGCCAAGTAATGAAAGCGGTAGTGAGTCACATTTTGCACAAACCCCCCTGCAGTTTTCAAAATATCCCAAATATCCCAATTTCGAGGCCTGAGCCATATTTTGGAGCAAAATTCTGGCTCTCTGCACGTGTTCGCGGTTTGAAATTTCGATTTTCATACCCAACATATGCCAAGTACTGAAAGTGGTAGTTAGTCACATTTTGCACAAACTCCCCTGCAGTTTTCAAAATATCCCAAACATCCAAATTTCGAGGCCTGAGCCATATTTTGTAGCCAAATTCTGGCTCTCTGCACGTATTCGCAGTTTGAAATTATGACTTTTTATACCCAACTTATGCCAAGTTCTGAAAGCAGCGTTTGGTCATATTTGTCCCAAACCCCCCTGCAGTTTTCAAAATATCCCAAATATCCCAATTTCGAGGCCCGAGCCATATTTTGGAGCCAAATTCTGGCTTTCTGCACGTACTCGCAGTTTGAAATTACGACTTTTTTATACCCAACATATGCCAAGTACTGAATGTGGCAGTGACTCTCATTTTGCTAAACTCCCCTGCATTTTTTCAAAATATCCTAAACATCTCAATTTCGAGCCCTGAGCCATATTTTGGAGCCAAATTCTGGCTCTCAGCACGTATTCGCAGTTTGAAATTATGACTTTTTATACCCAACAAATGCCAAGTACTGAAAGCGGTGTTTGGACACATTTGTCCCAAACCTGCCTGCGACTTTCAAAATATCCTAAACATGCTAATTTCGAGGCCTGACCCATAGTTTGGAGCAAAATTCTGGCTCTCTGCACGTATTCGCAGTTTGAAATTACGACTTTATATACCCAACATATGCCAAGTACTGAAAGCGGCGTTTGGTCACATTTGTCCGAAACCTCCCTGCAGTTTTCAAAATAATACAAACATCCCAATTTCGAGGCCTGACCAGAATTTTGGAGCCAAATTCTGGCTCTATGCACGAATTCGAAGATTGAAATTACGACTTTTTATACCCAACATATGCCAAGTCCTGAAAGCGGCAGAGAGTCACATTTTGCACAAACTCCCCTGCAGTTTTCGAAATATCCCAAATATCCCAATTTCGAGGCCTGAGCCATATTTTGGAGCAAAATGCTGGCTCTCTGCACGTATTCGCAGATTGAATTTATGACTTTTTATACCCAACATATGCCGAGTCCTGAAAGCGGCAGTGAGTCACATTTCGAACAAACTCCCCTGCAGTTTTCAAAATATCCCAAACATCCCAATTTCGAGGCCTCAGCAATATTTTGGAGCCAAATTCTGGCTCTATGCACGTATTCGCGGTTTGAAATTACGACATTTTATACCCAACATATGCCGAGTCCTGAAAGCGGCAGTGAGTCACATTTCGAACAAACTCCCCTGCAGTTTTCGAAATATACTAAATATCCCAATTTCGAGGCCTGAGCCATATTTTGGAGCCAAATTCTGGCTCTCTGCACATACTCGCAGTTTAAAATTACGACTTTTTATACCCAACATATGCCAATGCGTTTGGTCACATTTGTCTCAATCCCCCCTGCAATTTTCAAAATATCCCAAACATCCCAATTTCGAGGCCTGAGCCATATTTTGGAGCCAAATTCTGGCTCTCTGCACGTATTCGCAGTTTGAAATTATGGCTTTATATACCCAACATATGCCAAGTGCTGAAAGCGGCGTTTGGTCACATTTGTCCCAAACCTCCCTGCAGTTTTCTAAATATCCCAAACATCCCAATATCGAGGCCTGAGTCATATTTTGGAGCCAACGTCTGGCTCTCTGCACGTATTCGCAGTTTGAAATTACGACTTTTTATACCCAACATATGCCAAGTACTAAAAGCGGCGTTTGGTCACATCTGTCCCAATCCCCCCTGCAGTTTTCAAAATATCCCAAACATCTCAATTTCGAGGCCTGAGCCATATTTTGGAGCCAAATTCTGGCTCTATGCACGTATTTGCATTTTGAAATTACGACTTTTTTATACCCAACATATGCCAATGCGTTTGGTCACATTTGTCTCAATCCCCCCTGCAGTTTTCAAAATATCCCAAACATCCATATTTCGAGGCCTGAGCCATTCTTTGGAGCCAAATTCAGGCTCTCTGCACGTATTCGCAGTTTGAAATTACGACTTTTTATACCCAACATATGCCAAGTACTGAAAGCGGCGTTTGGTCACATTTGTCTCAAACTTCCCTGCAGTTTTCAAAATATCCCAAAAATCCCAATATCAAGGACTGAGCCATATTTTGGAGCCAAATTCTGGCTCTATGCACGTATTCGCAGTTTGAAATTAAGACTTTTTATACCCAACATATACCAAGTCCTGTGAGTGGCAGTGAGTCACATTTTGCACAAACTTCCCTGCTGTTTTCGAAATATCCCAAATATCCCAATTTTGAGGCCTGAGCCATATTTTGGAGCCAAATTCTGGCTTTCTGCACGTATTCGCAGTTTGAAATTGCTACTTTTTTATACCCAACATATGGCAAGTACTGAAAGCGGCGTTTGGTCACATTTGTCCCAAACCCCCCGCAGTTTTCAAAATATCCCAAACATCCCAATTTCGAGGCCTGAGCCATATTTTGGAGCAAAATTCTGGCTCTCTGCACATACTCGCAGTTTAAAATTACGACTTTTTATACCCAACATATGCCAATGCGTTTGGTCACATTTGTCCCAAACCCCCCCGCAGTTCTCGAAATATCGCAAATATCCCAATTTCGAGGCCTCAGCAATATTTTGGAGCCAAATTCTGGCTCTATGCACGTATTCGCGGTTTGAAATTACGACATTTTATACAGAACATATGCCGAGTCCTGAAAGCGGCAGTGAGTCACATTTCGAACAAACTCCCCTGCAGTTTTCGAAATATCCTAAATATCCCAATTTCGAGGCCTGAGCCATATTTTGGAGCCAAATTCTGGCTCACTGCACGTATTCGCAGTTTGAAATTATTACTTTTTATACCCAACATATGCCAAGGCCTGAAAGCGGCAGTTAGTCACATTTTGCACAAACTCCCCTGCAGTTTTCGAAAAATCCCAAATATCCCAATTTCGAGGCCTGAGCCATATTTTATAGACAATTTCTGGCTCTCTGCACGTATTCGCAGTTTGAAATATCGACTATTTTATACCCAACATATGCCAAGTACTGAAAGCGGCGTTTGGTCACATTTGTCCCAAACCCCCCTGCAGTTTTCAAAATATCCCAAACATCCCAGTTTCAAGGACTGAGCCATATTTTGGAGCCAAATTTTGGCTCTCTGCACGTATTCGCAGTTTGAAATTATGACTTTTTTATACCCAACATATGCCAAGTACTGAAAACGGCGTTTGGTCACATTTGTCCCAAACCCACCCTGCAGTTTTCAAAATATCCCAAACATTCCAATTTCGAGGCCTGAGTCATATTTTGGAGCCAAATTCTGGATCTCTGCACGTATTCGCAGTTTGATATTACGACATTTTATACCCAACATATGCCAAGTACTTAAAGCGGCAGTGAGTCACATTTTGCACAAATTCCCCTGCAGTTTTCAAAATATCCCAAACATCCCAATTTCGAGGCCTGAGCCATATTTTGGAGCCAAATTCTGGCTCTCTGCACGTATTCGCAGTTTGAAATTTCGACTTTTTTATACCCAACATATGCCAAGTACTGAATGCGGCGTTTGGTCACATTTGTCCCAAACCCCCCTTCAGTTTTCGAAATATCCTAAATATCCCAATATCGAGGCCTGAGCCGTATTTTGGAGCCAAATTCTGGCTCTCTGCACATATTCGCAGTTTAAAATTGCGACTTTTTTATACCCAACATATGACAAGTCTTGAAAACGGCGTTTGGTCACATTTAGCCCAATCCCTCCTTCAGTTTTCCAAATATCCCAAACATCCCAATTTTATGGCCTGATTCACATTTTGGAGCCAAATTCTCTCTCTCTGCACGTATTCGCACTTTGAAATTACGACTTTTTATACCCAACATTTGCCAAGTTCTGAAAGCGGCGTTTGGTCATATTTGTCCCAAACCTCCCCGCAGTTTTTAAAATATACCAAACATCCCAATTTCGAGGCCTGAGCCATATTTTAGAGCCAAATTCTGGCTCTATGCATGTATTCGCAGTTTAAAATTACGACTTTTTATACCCAACATATGCCAAGTACTGAAAGGGGCAGTGAGCCACATTTTGCACAAACTCCCCTGCAGTTTTCGAAATATCCTAAATATCCCAATTTCGAAGCCTGAGCCATATTTTGGACCCAAATTCTGGCTCTCTGCACGTACTCGCAGTTTGAAATTACTACTTTTTATACCCAACATATGCCAAGTACTGAAAGCGGCGTTTGGTCACATTTGTCCCAAACCTCCCTGCAGTTTTCAAAATATCCCAAATATCCCAATTTTGAGGCCTGAGCTATATTTTATAGACAAATTCTGGCTCTCTGCACGTATTCGCATTTCGATATTACGACTTTTTATACCCAACATATGCCAAGTACTGAAAGCGGCAGTGAGTCACATTTTGCACGAACTCCCCTGCTGTTTTCGAAATATCCCAAATATCCCAATTTCGAGGCCTGAGCCATATTTTGGAGCCAAATTCTGGCTTTCTGCACGTATTCGCAGTTTGAAATTGCGACTTTTTTATACCCAACATATGGCAAGTACTGAAAGCGGCGTTTGGTCACATTTGTCCCAAACCCTCCCGCAGTTTTCAAAATATCCCAAACATCCCAATTTCGAGGCCTGAGCCATATTTTGGAGCAAAATTCTGGCTCTCTGCACATACTCGCAGTTTAAAATTACGACTTTTTATAACCAACATATGCCAATGCGTTTGGTCACATTTGTCCCAAACCCCCCCGCAGTTTTCGAAATATCCCAAATATCCCAATTTCGAGGCCTCAGCAATATTTTGGAGCCAAATTCTGGCTCTCTGCACGTATTCGCAGTTTGAAATTTCAACTTTTTTATACCCAACATATGCCAAGTACTGATCTGCGGCGTTTGGTCACATTTGTCCCAAACCCCCCCTGCAGTTTTCAAAATATCCCAAACATCCCAATTTCGAGGCCTGAGCTATATTTTTGAGCAAAATTATGGCTCACTGCACGTATTCGCAGTTTGAAATTACGACTTTTTTATACCCAACATATGCCATGTACTGAAAACGGCGTTTGGTCACATTTGTCCCAAACCCCCCTTCAGTTTTTGAAATATCCTAAATATCCCAATATCGAGGCCTGAGCCGTATTTTGGAGCCAAATTCTGGCTCTCTGCACATATTCGCAGTTTAAAATTGCGACTTTTTTATACCCAACATATGACAAGTCTTGAAAACGGCGTTTGGTCACATTTAGCCCAATCCCCCCTTCAGTTTTCCAAATATCCCAAACATCCCAATTTTATGGCCTGATTCACATTTTGGAGCCAAATTCTGGCTCTCTGCACGTATTCGCACTTTGAAATTACGACTTTTTATACCCAACATTTGCCAAGTTCTGAAAGCGGCGTTTGGTCATATTTGTCCCAAACCAACCCGCAGTTTTTAAAATATCCCAAACATCCCAATTTCGAGGCCTGAGCCATATTTTAGAGCCAAATTCTGGCTCTATGCATGTATTCGCAGTTTGAAATTACTACTTTTTATACCCAACATATGCCAAGTACTGAAAGCGGCGTTTGGTCACATTTGTCCCAAACCTCCCTGCAGTTTTCAAAATATCCCAAATATCCCAATTTCGAGGCCTGAGCTATATTTTATAGACAAATTCTGGCTCTCTGCACGTATTCGCATTTCGATATTACGACTTTTTATACCCAACATATGCCAAGTACTGAAAGCGGCAGTGAGTCACATTTTGCACAAACTCCCCTGCAGTCTTCGAAATATCCAAAATATCCCAATTTCGAGGCCTGAGCCATATTTTGGAGCAAAATTCTGGCTCTCTGCACTTATTCGCAGTTTGAAATTCCGACTTTTTATACCCAACATATGCCAAGTACTGAAAGCGGCGTTTGGTCACATTTGTCCCAAACTTCCTTGCAGTTTTCAAAATATCCCAAATATCTCAATTTCGAGGCCTGAGCCATATTTTGGAGCCAAATTTTGGCTCTCTGCACGTATTCGCAGTTTGATATTTCGACTTTTTTATACCCAACATATGCCAAGTACTGAATGCGGCGTTTGGTCACATTTGTCCCAAACCCCTCTTCAGTTTTTGAAATATCCTAAATATCCCAATATCGAGGCCTGAGCCGTATTTTGGAGCCAAATTCTGGCTCTCTGCACATATTCGCAGTTTAAAATTGCGACTTTTTTATACCCAACATATGACAAGTCTTGAAAACGGCGTTTGGTCACATTTAGCCCAATCCCCCCTTCAGTTTTCCAAATATCCCAAACATCCCAATTTTATGGCCTGATTCACATTTTGGAGCCAAATTCTGGCTCTCTGCACGTATTCGCACTTTGAAATTACGACTTTTTATACCCAACATTTGCCAAGTTCTGAAAGCGGCGTTTGGTCATATTTGTCCCAAACCCACCCGCAGTTTTTAAAATATCCCAAACATCCCAATTTCGAGGCCTGAGCCATATTTTAGAGCCAAATTCTGGCTCTATGCATGTATTCGCAGTTTGAAATTACTACTTTTTATACCCAACATATGCCAAGTACTGAAAGCGGCGTTTGGTCACATTTGTCCCAAACCTCCCTGCAGTTTTCAAAATATCCCAAATATCCCAATTTCGAGGCCTGAGCTATATTTTATAGACAAATTCTGGCTCTCTGCACGTATTCGCATTTCGATATTACGACTTTTTATACCCAACATATGCCAAGTACTGAAAGCGGCAGTGAGTCACATTTTGCACAAACTCCCCTGCAGTCTTCGAAATATCCAAAATATCCCAATTTCGAGGCCTGAGCCATATTTTGGAGCAAAATTCTGGCTCTCTGCACTTATTCGCAGTTTGAAATTCCGACTTTTTATACCCAACATATGCCAAGTACTGAAAGCGGCGTTTGGTCACATTTGTCCCAAACTTCCTTGCAGTTTTCAAAATATCTCAAATATCTCAATTTCGAGGCCTGAGCCATATTTTGGAGCCAAATTTTGGCTCTCTGCACGTATTCGCAGTTTGATATTACGACTTTTTATACCCAACATATGCCAAGTACTGGACGAGGCAGTGAGTCACATTTTGCACAAACTCCCCTGCAGTTTTCAAAATATCCCAAACATCCCAATTTCGAGGCCTGAGCCATATTTTAGAGCCAAATTCTGGCTCTCTGCACCTATTCGCTTTTTGAAATTGCGACTTTTTTATACCCAACATATTCGAAGTACTGAAAGCGGCATATGGTCACATTTGTCCCAAACCTCCCTGCAGTTTTCAAAATATCCCAAACATCCCAATATTGAGGCCTAACCATATTTTGGAGCCAAATTCTGGCTCTCTGCACGTATTCGCAGTTTTAAATTACGACTTTTTATACCCAACATATGCCAAGTACTGAAAGGGGCAGTGAGCCACATTTTGCACAAACTCCCCTGCAGTTTTCAAAATATCCCAAACTTCCCAATTTCGAGGCCTGAGCCATATTTTGGAGCCAAATTCTGGCTCTCTGCACGTATTCGCAGTTTGAAATTACGACTTTTTTATACCCAACATATGCCAAGTACTGAATGCGCCGTTTGGTCACATTTGTCCCAATCCCCCCTGCCATTTTCAAAATATCCCAAACATCCCAATTTTGAGGCCTGAGTCTATATTTTGGAGCCAAATTCATGGCTCTCTGCACGTATTCGCAGTTTGAAATTACGACTTTTTTATAGCCCAGAATATGCCAAGTACTGAAAGCGGCATTTGAGTCACATTTGTCCCAAACCTCCCTGCAGTTTTCAAAATATCCCAAATATCCCAATTTCGAGGCCTGAGCTAGTACTGAAAGCGGCAGTGAGCCACATTTTGCACAAACTCCCCTGCAGTTTTCAAAATATCCCAAATATCCCAATTTCGAGGCCTGAGCCATATTTTGGAGCCAAATTCTGGCTCTCTGCACTTATTCACAGTTTGAAATAACGACTCTTTTATACCCAACATATGCCAAGTACTGTAAGCGGTGTTTAGTCACATTTGTCCCAATCCCCCCTTCAGTTTTCAAAATATCCCAAACATCCCAATTTCGAGGCCTGAGCCATATTTTGGAGCCAAATTCTGGCTCTCTGCACGTATTCACAGTTTGAAATTACGACTTTTTATACCCAACATATGCCAAGTACTGAAAGAGGCAGTGAATCACATTTTGCACAAACTCCCCTGCAGTTTTCAAAATATCCCAAACATCCTAATATCGAGGCCTGAGCCATATTTTGGAGCCAAATTCTGGCTCTCTGCACATATTCGAAGTTTGAAATTGGGACTTTTTTATACCCTACATATGCCAAGTACTGAAAGCGGCGTTTGGTCACATTTGTCCCAAACCTCCCTGCAGTTTTCAAAATATCCCAAATATCTCAATTTCGAGGCCTGAGCCATATTTTTGAGCCAAATTCTGGCTCTCTGCACGTATTCGCAGTTTGATATTACGAATTTTTATACCCAACATATGCCAAGTACTGGACGAGGCAGTGAGTCACATTTTGCACAAACTCCCCTGCAGTTTTCAAAATATTGCAAACATCCCAATTTGGGACAAATATGACCAAACGCCGCTTTCAATACTTGGCATATGTTGGGTATAAAAAAGTCGCAATTTCAAACTTCGAATACGTGCAGAGAGCCAGAATTTGGCTCCAAAATATGGCTCAGGCCTCGAAATTGGGATGTTTGGGTTATTTTGAAAACTGCAGGGAGGTTTGGTACAAATGTGACCAAACGCCGCTTTCAGTACTTCGCATATGTTGGGTATAAAAAAGTCGTAATTTCAAACTGCGAATACGTGCAGAGAGCCAGAATTTGGCTCCAAAATATGGCTCACGCCTCGAAATTGGGATATTTTGGATATTTTGAAAACTGCAGGGAGGTTTGGGACAAATGTGACCAAACGCCGCTTTCAGTACTTCCCATATGTTGGGTATAAAAAAGTCGTAATATCAAACTGCAAATACGTGCAGAGAGCCAGAATTTGGCTCCAAAATATGGCTCAGGCCTCGAAATTGGGATATTTGGAATATTTTGAAAACTGCAGGGGAGTTTGTGCAAAATGTGACTCACTGCCGCTTTCAGTACTTGGCATATGTTGGGTATAAAAAGAAACTTAAAATTTGGTAACTTGAAAAAGAGTAGTGCTCAGAACACTACCCTGGGGTACACCCTCATACTGCCTAAAAGAGGCAGAGAGAGTGGAACCAAGCTGCACACGAAAGGAACGACGAGAGAGGAAACTCTGGAGGAAGAGAGGGAGATTCATATAGGCCAAAAGATTGAAGTTGAGACAGAATATGATACCGCCAGGTAATGTCTAAGTCTTTTCCAGGTCAAAAAGGACGGCAACAACGGAGGTCTTCGCAGGAACAGCAGTACGAATATAGACCTCCAAGTTTACCAGGATATCCGTTGTGCTGCGGCACTTGCGAAAACCAAATTGAGAAGGGGAGAGGTGGTGATAGTGCTCTAAGAACCACATCAAACGAACGTTAACCATACATTCAAAGAGCTTGGAGACAACTCGTGAGGGCAATAGGGCGGAAGTCCTTGGGGAATGACCTGAGAGGCCCTAGTTTCCAAATAGGGAGGACAACAGCATCGAGCCAGTCCTCAGAGACTGACGACGACTCCCAGACCTGATTGTACAGACTCAGTAAATACTGAGACGTGCACGGAGGGAGATGGCGTAGCATTTCATAATGAATAATGAATGCCTTCGGAGCCCGCCACCGTAGAACCGCAGAGAGCTAGGGCAGACTGAAGCTCAGAGAGAGAGAGAGAGAGAGGGGATCATTATAAGGAAGGCAAAGATGAGTACAGAAATCTAAAGGACGAGATTCAAGAATAGGCTTACGAAAAAGGAAGGATTGGGGAAGATGAGAACCAGAACTAACAGATGAAAAGTGGGAACCCAGTTCGGTCGCGACCTGCAACAGGTCCGCCACAAGAGCACCACGGAGGCGAAGGACCAGCGAGACATCGGGAACGAACTTACCCGCTATCTTGCGGATACGCTTCCAGACCAGTGGTAGAGGAGTTTCAGACGTAACGGTGGAGACATAAGACATCCAGGATGCACATTTAGCTGTACGGGTGGTCCTACGGGCCACCGCACTCGCCTTCCGAAACAAAACAAAAGACTCAACCGTTTGCCGGCGGCAATGTCTCTTCCAGGCTGCACGCTTACAGCGGACAGCCTGAGCTCAGTCCACATTCGACCAGGGAACACACTTTTGTGTTCCCCGAGAGGAAGAGCGAGGAATAGAGCGGAGGGCAGCGTCAAAGACAATGTCATGAAAAAGAAGGAGGGCGCGAGGGAGAGGCAGAATGGAGAGGTCGGAAATAGTAGCACGGAGAGAAAAGAGGCGCCAGTCAGGCTCGGCAAACCGCCACCTAGGGAAGGAGAGAGGAGGGTGAAAAGAGAAAAAGGTAACAAGGATAGGATAATGGTCACTGCCATGGAGGTCATCAAGGACCTGTCACCCGAAATCTAAGGAAAGGGATGACGAGCACAGAGAAAGATCGAGACAGGAAATGGAGCGAGTCCGAGAGTCCAAATGAGTGGGCTCACGAGAATTCAAAAGGGACAGGGAAGAAGAGAGGATGAAAGTTTCAAGGAGGCGACCCCGGGTGTTTGTCAGCACATCACCCCAAAGGGCATGACGACAATTCAAATCTTCCAGCAGGAGCACAGGCTCTGGCAAGGAGTCCAGGAGGTGTTTAAAATGGGGAAGAGAAAGTGGGACAGCAGGGGGGAGATAAATGGAACAAACCGTGTACCATTAAGCACAAAGACACAGTCAGCAGAACAGTGGAGAGGCGAGGAAAAAGTAAGGGGACGAAGGGAACATCTGAGCAAATCAAGAGAGCAGAAGAGTTATGGGCCCCAGCGACAGCTGGGAGGGGGGGGGGGGCCACGGAAGCGACCAGGACGAGCACCAAGCATCGGCTCCTGGAGACAGACACAAAGGGGCAAAAACTGTGAAATTAGAAGTGGGAGGTCAAGGAAATTGGCGTAATATCCACGGATGTTCCATTGAAGAATATACATTGACAAAAAGAGAAAGGATAGCAACAGAGAGCAAAAAAGAAACAAAGGTGAAAAAGGAACACAGCACGTTAAAGAAGCACAGGATCAGGGTCAGTGAAGTCAGGGTTAGGGGGCATGGGTAAACTGAGCATAGAAGGAGGGAAAGGAGTGGGAGGGCAGACCAGAGGTGGACGAGCAAGGTCTCGAGGAGGAGAAGAGGAAGAGGAGGAGGAGGGGCAGAAAGAGGGGGAGTGCACCTCAGCAAGGGCAGAAACTGAGACGGAACCGGGGGCTAAAGAAACCTCCACAGTTGGAACAGGGGGCTCCACCACCAAAGCGGGAGGGGAAGGAACGATAAAATCAGATATAGGGGCGAAGAAGAAAGCAAAGCCTTCATACTTACCAGGGAGGAGGAAAGAGAGGAGCCAGGTTTCTGCTTCTGACTCAAAGAGACTGGCGTCCCAGCACCAATGTACTGGCAACAGACTCTAGCGTCTCAATAGGAGGAGAAGAAGAGCGAGAGCGAACAACACGACCACCAGGAGAGCGATGGACATCGGCCGGCACAGTCAGGCGGCGTGGAGAGCCAAGAGACAGAGGAGAATGAAGGGAAGGAGGACCAGAGGGAGAGGAGAAAGAAGACACAGGAGACATGACAGACTGGGTAGAAAGAAGGGAAACCCTAAACAGAGAACCAGGAGGGGGACCCTACGGGACAGAAAGGAAGGAAACGGGGGAGGTGGTGGTGGACATGTCCGGGTCTAAGGCTTGGAAACGGTTGTGAGACTGAGGAAGGTGGGAAGGACGAGGAGAGGAAGAGCGCACCACGCGAGCATAGGAGACACCAGCGAAAGAGGGGAGACGATGAACTTGGCGCCGAGCCTCAGGAAAAGACAAACGGTCCCGGTGCTTCAAGTTTAGGACGGCCGCCTCAAGTTTGTAACGTATACACGTGTGGGAGAAGGTAAGGTGGGCCTCACCGTAATTGAGGCAGCGGGGGGCCTGGGGGGAAGTGCACACCAACTTAGAGTGACCCTCGCCTCCACACATGGGACAGAGGGAGAAAAGACTAGAGCATTTGAGGGCACCATGCCCAAACCTCCAACACTTATTGCAGAGCCGAGGAGATGGAATATACTCCTGGACGGAGCTTCTGGCACCAGCAAGAATGACAGAGGGCGGAAGGGTCCTACCATCAAAGGTAATCTTCACAACCCGGAGGGGTTGACGGCGACTACCACGAGGGGGACGAGTACACGTATCCACCTGGAGGACAGAATAACCCTGGGCCTCGAGGTTATGCTTGATATCCTCGTGGCAGTCTTTTAGATTCCTAACACCAGTTACAATATGGTGCAGGAGGAGAATAGTGCCAACACTGGCATTTAACTGAGCTTTCTTGGAGACCCGAACAGAGGTCTCACCAATGCAGGATAAGGCGGCCAAGTGGGTGGCCGCATCCTGAGAAGGAGCAGCAACGAAACGGGTACCAAGACAGGTGGGGTTGAAGGTAACAGAGACATCTACTGAATCTACAAAATGCCTATGAAGGGAAAAATCGTCAGGAGGAGTCGAATCTAAAGGATGGAGGTGAAAGTACTTAGTCCACGTAGCAGGACCAAAGAAAGCACGGTATGGGAAGGGAGCATACGAGAGCGGCCGTGGCGGGGACAGCGATGAGAACCTTTAGAGAGAGACGGATCATAAGGTGCAGTAGTCACAATAAGAGATGGAGCCGTGCAAGGGGACGAGGCGGTCACCACAGCAAGCTTGGGGCTCGACACAACCACAGAGGAGGGAGGGGAGCAGGGAGAAAGAGCCCGGTCTGGGTCTAAACCGGGCCCTGTAGCCGGGGCTACAGATCCCGGTTTTCCAGGACGGTCCGACTCACGGGCCTGGTCGCACACACCATGAGCCTGGGTGAGAGAAGTCGTGTCGTCATCCATGCAGCAAACAATTTCAAAAGTTTGGGACCTGGAACCAAGGGATACCACCTACCAGGGCAGCCAGGGAGGCTGAGCGCTGGCCAGTGTAGGAAGCCCCAACGGTGCTCCCCCTTTTCAACAGGGGAGTCCTACTACATCGTTCATTCTCCCACACTGGTGCTAAGACCCCAGTCCCCCTATCGCACCAGCCTGGACACCCAACCATCCACTCAGGGCGGCCCCTCACAGGCGACCCCTCCAGCGGGTGGTCCGATGCCTCACAAAGCCCCTACGTGGGTCCCTTCTGCACGTACACCACACAAAGAGGGGGCAGGAGAGGGGGCAAAGGCAACCCACACCGGTCCCTGGGCTCAGGTGTACGTGAGCCCCTCACCACGGCAAGGAGGCACCACGGAGGCACCACGGCAAGGAGGCACCACGGAGGCACCACGGCAAGGAGGCACCACGGAGGGGTGATGCAGTGAAAAAACAATACTAACAAAACCCCGAGAACAAAAAATCAACCGACCTTTTGACTTTAAGGAAAAGAAGGTAGTTATTCTAATGTATAAATCTCTGGTGTATAGTAATACAGTAGTCTCATAGTAATCATTTAGATAAGTGTATCCAAGCTCGGAGAACCCCCCCCCCCCTCCTTTCCCTGCCCTCTTTACAAAAACATACCCACTTCCAAAAAAATTCAACACTGGCCAACAAAAATATTTCGAAAACTAAGTCGACTCTAAAACCAGGAACAACTGAGGGCCACGACAAACACTGCAACTCTCTTCTACCCCCCAAGTCATCTATTAATGATCCAAGATAATTTGAGATACTTCCTACAGACGAGTCCAGTGACAGGGTGATCCAGTGAGTAAATTGAAGCACGATACAGGTGTCAAAGGACTTCATTCAGCCCAGTGGATAACTAACAACATTATAATCTGCAGTTTTGTATGCCTCACCGTGGCCATTTAAATAAATAAATTACAGGGTTGTGGCAATGTTTACAGCATAATGTAAGGTATAGAGGAAGCCTGGATTGCCTGGTAATGTCTAGTGTTTGTATGTGCTCTAGGCAACCAAACCGAATAACATTTCTGGTGTTAGACTATTTAATCCGACTTACTCATTCGGTAGAACCTTTTAAACCCAAATAGTAATTCACTTTAAAGGTAAAATTATTTGGAGATTCTGCTTAACAGATTCCAAATTACCGAGCTATGAAAGTACTACGAGGCAAGTTTAACTGGTTCAGTGTTTGCCTATCCACACCCCCATGAGGTATGTGACAACACTGAATAAAGAAAGGGTCTTTGAGCATTCAGAGTGCACAAATTTAACATGACATGACCAATATAGCCAGGTGTTAAAGATCATTCTAAGCAGTTCTGCATAATCCATATAGTATCAAGTAATATAATTGCGCAATGGTGCCTAGTGGATAATGTTTCCTATTAAAATGCATTGCACAACTGTTTGTATTAGAGATTTTAAAGCTGTGAGTGGTACACTTCTCTCTACACTTCTAAAATACTTAACCACGCCTCTCTCACACACACACACACACACACACTCGGAAGGCATGCTTTAACACTGAAATTCCTCATACACCGAATACATCCCCCAAAAATAACTTACACTGTAGAAGGTCCCTGTACCTAGTCCAGGTGGAGGGGACCCTCTACGGTGTTGTCGTTGTTGAGTTAGGGGCAACGACGATCGTGGGATCGGATGCGCCCCGGCGTACCCGTGAAGGGTGAAATCGCAAAGCCAGGAAAGGCGAAATGCTAAGCCAAAACGCGAAACGAGTGACGCCAAGCACTAGAAACTAATATGCCACACGGCAAAGCTACGCACAAAGGGAGAGGCAGAAGCACATAATAGAACAGGGCAAACAAACAGCCAGAAGGACACACAGCATGTCAGAGCAAACACACAAGAAATCAGAGCACATACTTGCCCGGGAACTTGGCCCGCGGGAACCTCACATTGAACGCCTCCCAGAGCACCCATTGCCAAGGGTCTCGTCCATCCACCGGGGACGCCATAACATCTGGAACCGGGGCAACAAACACCTGCAAACTGGGGACCCAGATGGTAGAACTCTTGAGGCGAGAAGTCGCCACTCGCCCCCACCGGAGGAATGGCAGGCGCCGCCGGGGAAGCTGCAGCAGCAGACAGGACGCGCACCACCTCATCAACATCACCGGAGACTGCCGCCAGAGGGAGCGGCGGGAAATCCTCGTCGCGGAACAAGTTGACAGGAGCTGCAGGGGCCGCAGAGCACCCGGCAGCCTGATGCCCCAACAGGCCACACCGGAAACCAGTACGAGGCTGCCGGGCATAATACACCCGGACGTAGTACCCCATAAGCCGGACAGAAGAAGGTATATCCGACCGCAGGCGCATCCCCAACGTGCAAATGTTTGTACGCCTCCCAGCATACCGCCCCGAGGAGAGCGTGTTCACCCGCACGCTGACAACAGTACCAAAACCCCCGAAGTAACGCCGGAGGAGGTCATCAGGGAACTCCAGGGGCGCACCATGGACACTGACATAAGTCAGGGCACCACTGCTCGCCACAGAGCCGGCATCGTCAGGCAACGGCAACGTAAAAATAAAATGATAAACTGACCACCACAGTTGACGTTGACGGGTTAATTATTTAAAAAGAAATACATATATATACCACAGGAGTACACACATAATATGCAATATGGAGCATAATTTGAGCAAACTCAACATTACATTAACCTCAAGTAGAAGGGCACCCTTGGAGAAATAAATTGCAGAGTTAGCTTATAATTTTTGAGATTATAAGGTGAGCGTGAGTTATGATCATTAAGACTAACTGTTTTTGTTAGAAGGGGGGGGGGCGGACTTTCATGTTATTTATGTCTACCAATCACCAAGTTTTACTTCTATTTTGTACCAAGTTAATAATTAAATGTTTATACTGATACAAAAGTGTTATGAGGTGGTAGAAATTGCCTAAGCTACTCTATCCCCTCGAGATGTATTTTATTGGCTCAATAAACGTTCTTTAACATTGTTATCCAGTTCAGAGTAACTAAATGTCTACATTCTCGTCCCTTGATGGTAGCTTCACACTGGAGATCATATCTCCGTTCACTCCACACTAAGAGACGAAACTTTACAAGAGCTGCGAATTACGACCATCTTTCAAAATTCACGAAGACAGATTTTCTTAAGTCCCTCTTCAAGAGACTTAAGAAAAATCGTGCAGCGACTTTGAGTTACATTCGCCCCTCACGTTCCCTGTGCTACAAATGAGCAGAAATTTGTGTAGTGTTGAGGCAAGTTGGCATCTGCCTTGGCGGGTCAGCGATCTGGGACAAGATAACGAGCCCTGTTGGAAGTTCCCGCTGATAACGCAGATGTATAGTTACGTTAGTGAGAGATGGAGCGAGGGAGCTCGCTAGTATGGCCGGAGATTTCAGTGTGGATGTGAGCCTCCCTGAGAGAAACTAAGTGTATTCTTTGTTTTCCATCGGTGTTTTTTTCTTTCTGTATTTGAGCACCTGTGTGAATGAATGTACGTAAACAGATGGAAGTGTGTGTGCACTTGACTCAGCGTTCGTGCTTGACCCAGTGCGCGTGCTTGACCCATTTTCCTACTCATCCATCTACACTCATGAAGGTGTAGATACATATACCCATGATATACCCATCCATATTCCCATGAAGGTTCCACCTGTGTACGATAAATAAACCGTACAGTTATTATCTATTCTGTTTGTATATATGTCGTGCCTAATAGCGGGAGTTGCCTAGCAAGCAGAATTTTCCTGAAAGTTGAATTTTCATACATTTTTAAACATGAAATGATGTGGTTTAGAGTTTCATTATACATGAAAATTTTTGGGAGTGTAATCAATTCGAGCAGAGCCAAACTAACCTAAGCGACTTAACTCTCCTAATCTAACCTATCACGATAACGTCGGTAATTAAGGTACGTAATATACAAATAATTTGTATATGAATTGAATTTAAGCGTAACTGTCTGGGACTAGAATGGTGGCAGTCACACTACAGTCAACACTAAGGAAAACAAAATAGGAGTGTGCCTTAATGCTAATAGTGAGTGCCTTGACATATATTGGCGAGCTGTCCTCGACCCCGACGCAGTTGGCGCCTGACAGCTGAGTGGACAGCGCTCGGGATTCGTAGTCCTGAGGTTCCGGGTTCGATCCCCGGTGGAGGCGGAAATAAATGGGCAGAGTTTCTTACACCCTGATGCCCCTATTCACCTAGCAGTAAATAGGTACCTGGGAGTTACAGCTGCTACGGGGCTGCTTCCTGGTGATGTGTAACAAAAAGGAGGCCTGGTCTAGGACCGGGCCGCGGGGACGCTAAGCCCCGGAAGCACCTCAAGATAACCTGATGGGCCGTCAACTGTGCTCTCGTCCACATTTCCAGCTGGAAGTAGGCTGACGAATAAGGAAGTAAGTAAGTAATTATCAAAAGAAGGCACCAAACCGAGAAGGCTATGTAGCACCATCAAATGCGCAAAATAATCAGAGGGCGCTAAATATCACCAAGGATGCCAATACGAGAACAAAAACGCATAAGGCGAACGATATCAAAAGTATCCGAGTCACCAAGAATTCTATCGAGGGACAAGTGACCGCGAGGGACGGTCGGAAAGCAAGACACGCTCGTCCTGGAAGTCAGGACATTCAAGAAGGACATGCACGTCCGTAAGAGGGACAATGCAACTAGGACAATAAGGAGCAGGGCTGCGCTCCATCAAGTGACCATGGGTTAAGCGAGTATGGCCACTACGCAACCTCGCCAGAGCTGTTTCCCACCGCCGGTTACGGTGGAAGGAGGACGGCCACGAGGAAACACAACATTTAAGAGTACGTAGCTTGTTACCAGAAACAGACAACCAAGAAGCCTGCCAACGGGGTAAGGACTGAGGAATGGATAACTGGGTAAAAGTCGGAATACGGAACGCCTTTACGAGAGATGGGACAAGAGCGGACAGCTTCCTTGGCGGCAGCATCCGCACGCTCATTTAAAGACACACCAATATGGCTGGGAACCCAACAAAAACTCAACCGACTTAAATTTACTGTGAACAAGAAACAGCCAATGTTGGATCTCGACAACTACTGGATGAACCAGATTAAAGGACCCGAGAGCCATGAGGGCACTACGAGAGTCAACAACAACTACAAAGGAAGACTGACAACGAGAAAGCAGGAGACGAAGAGCATAGAGAATAGCATAAAGTTCCGCTGTAAAGATGCTAGTCTCCGGAGGTAAGCGACACATATAAGTGCGATCAGAAAAAACAACAGAGTAGCCAACACCGTCCGCCGACTTAGACCCATC
>NW_027189143.1:2337489-2390985 GCF_040958095.1 Procambarus clarkii
AACCTAACCTAACCTAACCTAACCTAACCTAACCTAACCTAACCTAACCTAACCTAACCTAACCTAACCTAACCTAACCTAACCTAACCTAACCTAACCTAACCTAACCTAACCTAACCTAACCTAACCTAACCTAACCTAACCTAACCTAACCTAACCTAACCTAACCTAACCTAACCTAACCTAACCTAACCTAACCTAACCTAACCTAACCTAACCTAACCTAACCTAACCTAACCTAACCTAACCTAACCTAACCTAACCTAACCTAACCTAACCTAACCTAACCTAACCTAACCTAACCTAACCTAACCTAACCTAACCTAACCTAACCTAACCTAACCTAACCTAACCTAACCTAACCTAACCTAACCTAACCTAACCTAACCTAACCTAACCTAACCTAACCTAACCTAACCTAACCTAACCTAACCTAACCTAACCTAACCTAACCTAACCTAACCTAACCTAACCTAACCTAACCTAACCTAACCTAACCTAACCTAACCTAACCTAACCTAACCTAACCTAACCTAACCTAACCTAACCTAACCTAACCTAACCTAACCTAACCTAACCTAACCTAACCTAACCTAACCTAACCTAACCTAACCTAACCTAACCTAACCTAACCTAACCTAACCTAACCTAACCTAACCTAACCTAACCTAACCTAACCTAACCTAACCTAACCTAACCTAACCTAACCTAACCTAACCTAACCTAACCTAACCTAACCTAACCTAACCTAACCTAACCTAACCTAACCTAACCTAACCTAACCTAACCTAACCTAACCTAACCTAACCTAACCTAACCTAACCTAACCTAACCTAACCTAACCTAACCTAACCTAACCTAACCTAACCTAACCTAACCTAACCTAACCTAACCTAACCTAACCTAACCTAACCTAACCTAACCTAACCTAACCTAACCTAACCTAACCTAACCTAACCTAACCTAACCTAACCTAACCTAACCTAACCTAACCTAACCTAACCTAACCTAACCTAACCTAACCTAACCTAACCTAACCTAACCTAACCTAACCTAACCTAACCTAACCTAACCTAACCTAACCTAACCTAACCTAACCTAACCTAACCTAACCTAACCTAACCTAACCTAACCTAACCTAACCTAACCTAACCTAACCTAACCTAACCTAACCTAACCTAACCTAACCTAACCTAACCTAACCTAACCTAACCTAACCTAACCTAACCTAACCTAACCTAACCTAACCTAACCTAACCTAACCTAACCTAACCTAACCTAACCTAACCTAACCTAACCTAACCTAACCTAACCTAACCTAACCTAACCTAACCTAACCTAACCTAACCTAACCTAACCTAACCTAACCTAACCTAACCTAACCTAACCTAACCTAACCTAACCTAACCTAACCTAACCTAACCTAACCTAACCTAACCTAACCTAACCTAACCTAACCTAACCTAACCTAACCTAACCTAACCTAACCTAACCTAACCTAACCTAACCTAACCTAACCTAACCTAACCTAACCTAACCTAACCTAACCTAACCTAACCTAACCTAACCTAACCTAACCTAACCTAACCTAACCTAACCTAACCTAACCTAACCTAACCTAACCTAACCTAACCTAACCTAACCTAACCTAACCTAACCTAACCTAACCTAACCTAACCTAACCTAACCTAACCTAACCTAACCTAACCTAACCTAACCTAACCTAACCTAACCTAACCTAACCTAACCTAACCTAACCTAACCTAACCTAACCTAACCTAACCTAACCTAACCTAACCTAACCTAACCTAACCTAACCTAACCTAACCTAACCTAACCTAACCTAACCTAACCTAACCTAACCTAACCTAACCTAACCTAACCTAACCTAACCTAACCTAACCTAACCTAACCTAACCTAACCTAACCTAACCTAACCTAACCTAACCTAACCTAACCTAACCTAACCTAACCTAACCTAACCTAACCTAACCTAACCTAACCTAACCTAACCTAACCTAACCTAACCTAACCTAACCTAACCTAACCTAACCTAACCTAACCTAACCTAACCTAACCTAACCTAACCTAACCTAACCTAACCTAACCTAACCTAACCTAACCTAACCTAACCTAACCTAACCTAACCTAACCTAACCTAACCTAACCTAACCTAACCTAACCTAACCTAACCTAACCTAACCTAACCTAACCTAACCTAACCTAACCTAACCTAACCTAACCTAACCTAACCTAACCTAACCTAACCTAACCTAACCTAACCTAACCTAACCTAACCTAACCTAACCTAACCTAACCTAACCTAACCTAACCTAACCTAACCTAACCTAACCTAACCTAACCTAACCTAACCTAACCTAACCTAACCTAACCTAACCTAACCTAACCTAACCTAACCTAACCTAACCTAACCTAACCTAACCTAACCTAACCTAACCTAACCTAACCTAACCTAACCTAACCTAACCTAACCTAACCTAACCTAACCTAACCTAACCTAACCTAACCTAACCTAACCTAACCTAACCTAACCTAACCTAACCTAACCTAACCTAACCTAACCTAACCTAACCTAACCTAACCTAACCTAACCTAACCTAACCTAACCTAACCTAACCTAACCTAACCTAACCTAACCTAACCTAACCTAACCTAACCTAACCTAACCTAACCTAACCTAACCTAACCTAACCTAACCTAACCTAACCTAACCTAACCTAACCTAACCTAACCTAACCTAACCTAACCTAACCTAACCTAACCTAACCTAACCTAACCTAACCTAACCTAACCTAACCTAACCTAACCTAACCTAACCTAACCTAACCTAACCTAACCTAACCTAACCTAACCTAACCTAACCTAACCTAACCTAACCTAACCTAACCTAACCTAACCTAACCTAACCTAACCTAACCTAACCTAACCTAACCTAACCTAACCTAACCTAACCTAACCTAACCTAACCTAACCTAACCTAACCTAACCTAACCTAACCTAACCTAACCTAACCTAACCTAACCTAACCTAACCTAACCTAACCTAACCTAACCTAACCTAACCTAACCTAACCTAACCTAACCTAACCTAACCTAACCTAACCTAACCTAACCTAACCTAACCTAACCTAACCTAACCTAACCTAACCTAACCTAACCTAACCTAACCTAACCTAACCTAACCTAACCTAACCTAACCTAACCTAACCTAACCTAACCTAACCTAACCTAACCTAACCTAACCTAACCTAACCTAACCTAACCTAACCTAACCTAACCTAACCTAACCTAACCTAACCTAACCTAACCTAACCTAACCTAACCTAACCTAACCTAACCTAACCTAACCTAACCTAACCTAACTAACCTAACCTAACCTAACCTAACCTAACCTAACCTAACCTAACCTAACCTAACCTAACCTAACCTAACCTAACCTAACCTAACCTAACCTAACCTAACCTAACCTGACCTGACCTGACCTGACCTGACCTGACCTGACCTGACCTGACCTGACCTGACCTGACCTGACCTGACCTGACCTGACCTGACCTGACCTGACCTGACCTGACCTAACCTAACCTAACCTAACCTAACCTAACCTAACCTAACCTAACCTAACCTAACCAAACCTGACCTGACCTGACCTGACCTGACCTGACCTGACCTGACCTGACCTGACCTGACCTGACCTGACCTGACCTGACCTGACCTGACCTGACCTGACCTGACCTGACCTGACCTGACCTGACCTGACCTGACCTGACCTGACCTAACCTAACCTAACCTAACCTAACCTAACCTAACCTAACCTAGTTGGATGGCAGAAATAAAAAGGCTTCAATTAAACAGAGCAGAAATTTATGAGAATGATGTTCAAAAATACCAAATAGTTATTATTTTATCTGTAGAAAACGATGTCTTACAGACAGGGTAAAAAAAAAAATGAATGTAATGAAACATCATTTACATGGCGAGAGCCAGAGGCTCCCTGGAGCTATCCAGGCTGATATGGATGTACTAGATTTTGGCATCAGTCAGTGTGAATGGAGTTCTACTGAATTACAATCTCTCAGCAAATGAACTTTTTTTCACCCTCATTGTTTGCTGTGATCGCCAACATGGTATTTAGAAAAAGTTGATCTGCTGCTGACCTCTTGCTAAATCTCTCCACTAAGTGACATTAGACACTGGATGAATCATAGATCAGCAGTGTTGTTGATCTAAATATAGCAGGTGCATCTGAGTGGGTCTGGATTAGTAGGAAAGCATCACGCACTAGCCCCAGTCACCATTCTGCAATATAAAAAAAATCCCCCATGCTTTCCACATCACTTTTTTATACCCAACATATGCCAAGTTCTGAAAGCGGCGGTTGGTCACATTTGTCCCAATCCCCACTACAGTTTTCAAAATATCCCAAACATCTCAATTTTGAGGCCTGAGCCATACTTTCGAGCCAAATTCTGGCTCTCTGCACGTATTCGCAGTTTGAAATTACGACTTTTTATACCCAACATACGCCAAGTACTGAAAGCGGCAGTGAGTCATATTTTGCACAAACTCCCCTGCAGCTTTCAAAATATCCGAAATATTCCAATTTCGAGGCCTGAGCCATATTTTGGAGCCAAATTCTGGCTCTCTGCACGTATTCGCAGTTTTAAATTACGACTTTTTTATACCCAACATATGCGAAGTACTGAAAGCGGCGTTTGGTGACATTTGACCCAAACCTCCCTGCAGTTTTCAAAATATCCTAAACATCCCAATTTCGAGGCCTGAGCCGTATTTTCGAGCCAAATTCTGGCTCTATGCACGTATACGCAGTTTGAAATTACGACTTTTTATACCCAGCATATGCCAAGTCTTGATAGCGGCAGTGAGTCACATTTTGCACAAACTCCCCTGCAGTTTTGGAAACATCCCAAATATCCCAATTTCGAGGCCTGAGCTATATTTTGGAGCCAAATTCTGGCTCTCTGCACGTATTCGACGTTTGAAATTACGACTTTATATACCCAACATATGCCAAGTACTGAAAGCGGCGATTGGTGACATTTGTCCCAAACTTCCCTGCAGTTTTCAAAATATCCCAAACATCCCAATTTCGAGGCCTGAGCCATATTTTTGAGCCAAATTCTGGCTCTATGCACGTATTCGCTGATTGAAATTACGACTTTTTTATACCCAACATATACCAAGTACTGAAAGCGGCGTTTGGTCACATTTGTCTCAATCCTTCTTGCAGTTTTCAAAATATCCCAAACATCCCAATTTCGAGGCCTGAGCTATATTTTGGAGCCAAATTCTGGCTCTCAGCACGTATTTTCAGTTTGAAATTACGACTTTTTTATACCCAACATATGCGAAGTACTGAAAGCGGCGTTTGGTGACATTTGTCCCAAACCCCACTGCAGTTTTCAAAATATCCTAAACATCCCAATTTAGAGGCCTGAGCCGTATTTTGGAGCCAAATTCTGGCTCTATGCACGTATACGCAGTTTGAAATAACGACTTTTTATTCCCAACATATGCCAAGTCCTGATAGCGGCAGTGAGTCACATTTTGGACAAACTTCCCTGCAGTTTTCGAAATATCCCAAATATCCCAATTTCGAGGCCTGAGCTATATTTTGGAGCCAAATTCTGGCTCTCTGCACGTATTCTCAGTTTGAAATTACGACTATTTTATACCCAACATATGCCAAGTAATGAAAGCGCCGTTTGGACACATATGTCCGAAACCCCCCTGCAGTTTTCAAAATATCCCAAACATCCCAATTTCGAGGCCTGAGCCATATTGTGGAGCCAAATTCTCGCTCTCTGCACGTATTCGCAGTTTGAAATTACGACTTTATATACCCAACACATTCCAAGTACTGAAAGCGATGTTTGGTCACATTTGTCCCAAACCTCCCTGCAGTTTTCAAAATATCTCAAATATCCTAATTTCGAGGCCTGAGCCATATTATACAGCCAAATTCTGGATCTCTGCACGTATTCACAGTTTGAAATTACGACTTTTTATACCCAACATATGCCAAGTACTGAAAGCGGCGTTTGGTTACATCTGTCCCAAACCTCCCTACAGTTTACAAAATATCCCAAACATCCCAATTTCGAGGCCTGAGCCATATTTTGGAGCCAAATACAAGCTCTTTGCACGTATTCGCAGTTTGAAATTACGACTTTTTATACCCAACATATGCCAAGTTCTGAAAGCGGCGTTTGGTCATATTTTTCCAAAACCCCCCTGCAGTTTTCAAAATATCCCAAACATCCCAATTTCGAGGCCTGAGCCGTATTTTGGAGCCAAATTCTGCCTCTATGCACGTATTCGCAGTTTGAAATTACGACTTTTTATACCCAACATATGCCAAGTCCTGAAAGCGGCAGTGAGTGACATTTTGCACAAACTCCCCTGCAGTTTTCGAAATATCCCAAATAACCCAATTAAGAGGCCTGAGCCATATTTTGGAGCCAAATTCTGGCTCTCTGCACGTATTCGCAGTTTGAAATTACGACTTTTTATACCCAACATATACCAAGTACTGAAAGCGGCATTTGGTCACATTTGTCCCAAACCTCCCAGCAGTTTTCAAAATATCCCAAACATCCCAATTTCGAGGCCTGAGCCATATTTTGGAGCCAAATTCTGGCTCTCTGCACGTATTCGTAGTTTGAAATTGCGAATTTTTTATACCCAACATATGCCAATTACTGAAAGCGGCGTTTGGTGACATTTGTCCCATACCCTCCTGCAGTTTTCAAAATATCCTAAACATCCCAATTTCGAGGCCTGAGCCGTATTTTGGAGCCAAATTCTGGCTCTATGCACGTATACGCAGTTTGAAATTACGACTTTTTTATACCCAACATATGCAAAGTACTGAAAGCGGCGTTAGGTGACATTTGTCCCATACCCTCCTGCAGTTTTCAAAATATCCTAAACATCCCAATTTCGAGGCCTGAGCCATATTTTGGAGCCAAATTCTGGCTCTCTGCACGTATTCACAGTTTTAAATTACGACTTTTTTATACCCAACATATGCAAAGTACTGAAAGCGGCGTTTGGTGACATTTGTCCCATACCCTCCTGCAGTTTTCAAAATATCCTAAACATCCCAATTTCGAGGCCTGAGCCGTATTTTGGAGCCAAATTCTGGCTCTATGCACGTATACGCAGTTTGAAATTACGACTTTTTATACCCAGCATATGTCAAGTCCTGATAGCGGCAGTGAGTCACATTTTGCACAAACTCCCCTGCAGTTTTGGAAACATCCCAAATATCCCAATTTCGAGGCCTGAGCTATATTTTGGAGCCAAATTCTGGCTCTACGCACGTATTCGCCGTTTGAAATTACGACTTTTTTATAGCCAACATGTGCCTAGTAATGAAAGCGGTGTTTGGTCACATATATCCCAAACCCCCCTGCAGTTTTCAAAATATCCCAAACATCCCAATTTCGAGGCCTGAGCCATATTTTGGAGCCAAATTCTGGCTCTCTGCACGTATTCTCAGTTTGAAATTACGACTTTTTTATACCCAACATATGCGAATTACTGAAAGCGGCGTTTGGTGACATTTGTCCCAAACCCCACTGCAGTTTTCAAAATATCCTAAACATCCCAATTTAGAGGCCTGAGCCGTATTTTGGAGCCAAATTTTGGCTCTATGCACGTATACGCAGTTTGAAATAACGACTTTTTATTCCCAACATATGCCAAGTCCTGATAGCGGCAGTGAGTCACATTTTGGACAAACTCCCCTGCAGTTTTCGAAATATCCCAAATATCCCAATTTCGAGGCCTGAGCTATATTTTGGAGCCAAATTCTGGCTTTCTGCACGTATTCGCCGTTTGAAATTACGACTATTTTATACCCAACATATGCCAAGTAATGAAAGCGGCGTTTGGTTACATCTGTCCCAAACCCCCCTGCAGTTTTCAAAATATCCCAAACATCCCAATTTCGAGGCCTGAGCCATATTTTGGAGCCAAGTTCTAGCTCTTTGCACGTATTCGCAGTTTGATATTACGATTTTTATACCCAACATATGCCAAGTGTTGAAAGCGGCATTTGGTTATATTTGTCCCAAACCTCCCAGCAGTTTTCAAAATATCCCAAACATCACAATATCGAGGCCTGAGCCATATTTTGGAGCCAAGTTCTAGCTCTTTGCACGTATTCGCAGTTTGATATTACGATTTTTATACCCAACATATGCCAAGTACTGAAAGCGGTGTTTGGTCACATTTGTCCCAAACCCCCCCCCCCTGCAGTTTTCAAAATATCCCAAACATCCCAATTTCGAGGCCTTAGCCATATTTTGGAGCCAAATTCTGGCTCTATGCACGTATTCGCGGTTTGAAATTACGACATTTTATACCCAACATATGCCAAGTCCTGAAAGTGGCAGTGAGTCACATTTCGCACAAGCTCCCCTGCTGTTTTCGAAATATCTCAAATATCCCAATTTAGAGGCCTGAGCAATATTTTGGCGCCAAATTTTGGCTCTCTGCACGTATTCAAAGTTTGAAATTACGACTTTTTATACCCAACTTATGCCAAGTACTGAAAGTGGCATTTGGTCAAATTTGTCCCAAACCTCCCTGCAGTTTTCGAAATATCCCAAATAACCCAATTAAGAGGCCTGAGCCATATTTTGGAGCCATATTCTGGCTCTCTGCACGTATTCGCAGTTTGAAATTACGACTTTTTATACCCAACATATACCAAGTACTGAAAGCGGCATTTGGTAACATTTGTCCCAAACCTCCCAGCAGTTTTCAAAATATCCCAAACATCCCAATTTCGAGGCCTGAGCCATATTTTGGAGCCAAATTCTGGCTCTCTGCACGTATTCGTAGTTTGAAATTGCGAATTTTTTATACCCAACATATGCCAATTACTGAAAGCGGCGTTTGGTGACATTTGTCCCATACCCTCCTGCAGTTTTCAAAATATCCTAAACATCCCAATTTCGAGGCCTGAGCCGTATTTTGGAGCCAAATTCTGGCTCTATGCACGTATACGCAGTTTGAAATTACGACTTTTTTATACCCAACATATGCAAAGTACTGAAAGCGGCGTTAGGTGACATTTGTCCCATACCCTCCTGCAGTTTTCAAAATATCCTAAACATCCCAATTTCGAGGCCTGAGCCATATTTTGGAGCCAAATTCTGGCTCTCTGCACGTATTCACAGTTTTAAATTACGACTTTTTTATACCCAACATATGCAAAGTACTGAAAGCAGCGTTTGGTGACATTTGTCCCATACCCTCCTGCAGTTTTCAAAATATCCTAA
This sequence comes from Procambarus clarkii, assembly GCF_040958095.1. Taxonomy (NCBI): domain Eukaryota; kingdom Metazoa; phylum Arthropoda; class Malacostraca; order Decapoda; family Cambaridae; genus Procambarus; species Procambarus clarkii. Next base: position 2,346,821 of record NW_027189143.1, read on the forward strand.
ACATCCCAATTTCGAGGCCTGAGCCGTATTTTGGAGCCAAATTCTGGCTCTATGCACGTATACGCAGTTTGAAATTACGACTTTTTATACCCAGCATATGTCAAGTCCTGATAGCGGCAGTGAGTCACATTTTGCACAAACTCCCCTGCAGTTTTGGAAACATCCCAAATATCCCAATTTTGAGGCCTGAGCTATATTTTGGAGCCAAATTCTGGCTCTACGCACGTATTCGCCGTTTGAAATTACGACTTTTTTATAGCCAACATGTGCCTAGTAATGAAAGCGGCGTTTGGTCACATATATCCCAAACCCCCCTGCAGTTTTCAAAATATCCCAAACATCCCAATTTCGAGGCCTGAGCCATATTTTGGAGCCAAATTCTGGCTCTCTGCACGTATTCTCAATTTGAAATTACGACTTTTTTATACCCAACATATGCGAATTACTGAAAGCGGCGTTTGGTGACATTTGTCCCAAACCCCACTGCAGTTTTCAAAATATCCTAAACATCCCAATTTAGAGGCCTGAGCCGTATTTTGGAGCCAAATTTTGGCTCTATGCACGTATACGCAGTTTGAAATAACTTTTTATTCCCAACATATGCCAAGTCCTGATAGCGGCAGTGAGTCACATTTTGGACCAACTCCCCTGCAGTTTTCGAAATATCCCAAATATCCCAATTTCGAGGCCTGAGCTATATTTTGGAGCCAAATTCTGGCTTTCTGCACGTATTCGCCGTTTGAAATTACGACTATTTTATACCCAACATATGCCAAGTGTTGAAAGCGGCGTTTGGTTATATTTGTCCCAAACCTCCCAGCAGTTTTCAAAATATCCCAAACATCACAATATCGAGGCCTGAGCCATATTTTGGAGCCAAGTTCTAGCTCTTTGCACGTATTCGCAGTTTGATATTACGATTTTTAAACCCAACATATGCCAAGTACTGAAAGCGGTGTTTGGTCACATTTGTCCCAAACCCCCCCCCCCCCCCTGCAGTTTTCAAAATATCCCAAACATCCCAATTTCGAGGCCTTAGCCATATTTTGGAGCCAAATTCTGGCTCTATGCACATATTCGCAGTTTGAAATTACGAATTTTTTATACCCAACATATGCCAAGTACTGAAAGCGGTGTTTGGTCACATTTGTCCCAAACGCACCCCTGCAGTTTTCAAAATATCCCAAACATCCCAATTTCGAGGCCTTAGCCATATTTTGGAGCCAAATTCTGGCTCTATGCACGTATTCGCGGTTTGAAATTACGACATTTTATACCCAACATATGCCAAGTCCTGAAAGTGGCAGTGAGTCACATTTCGCACAAGCTCCCCTGCAGTTTTCGAAATATCTCAAATATCCCAATTTAGAGGCCTGAGCAATATTTTGGCGCCAAATTTTGGCTCTCTGCACGTATTCAAAGTTTGAAATTACGACTTTTTATACCCAACTTATGCCAAGTACTGAAAGTGGCATTTGGTCAAATTTGTCCCAAACCTCCCTGCAGTTTTCAAAATATCCCAAACATCCCAATTTCGAGGCCTGAGCCATATTTTAGAGCCAAATTCTGGCTCTCTGCACGTATTCGAAGTTTGAAATTACGACTTTTTATACCCAACATATGCTAAGTCCTGAAAGTGGCAGTGAGTCAAATTTTGCACAAACTCCCTTGCAGTTTTCGAAATATCCCAAATATCCCAATTTCGAGGCCTGAGCCGTATTTTGGAGCCAAATTCTGGCTCTCTGCACGTATTCGCAGTTTGAAATTACGACATTTTATACCCAACTTATGCCAAGTACTGAACGCGGCGTTTGGTCACATTTGTCCAAAACCCCCCCTGCAGTTTTCAAAATATCCCAAACATCCCAATTTCGAGGCCTTAGCCATATTTTGGAGCCAAATTCTTGCACCATGCACGTATTCGTGGTTTGAAATTACGACATTTTATACCCAACATATGCTAAGTCCTGAAAGCGGCAGTGAGTCACATTTTGCACAAACTCTATTGCAGTTTTCGAAATATCCCAAATATCCCAATTTCGAGGCATGAGCCATATTTTGGAGCCAAATTTTGGCTCTCTGCACGTATTCGCAGTTTGAAATAACGACTTTTTATACCCAACATACGCCAAATACTGAAAGCGGCAGTGAGTCACATTTTGCTCAAACTCCCCTGCAGTTTTCAAAATATCCCAAACATCCCACTTTCAAGGCTTGAGCCATATTTTGGAGCCAAATTCAAGCTCTCTGCACGTATTCGCAGTTTGAAATTACTACTTTTTATACCCAACATATGCCAAGTTCTGTAAGCAGCGTTTGGTCATATTTGTCCCAAACCCCCCTGCAGTTTTCAAAATATCCCAAACTACCCAATTTCGAGGACTGAGCAATATTTTGGAGCCAAATTCTGGCTCTATGCACGTATTCGCAGTATGAAATTACGAATTTTTTATACCCAACATATGCCAAGTGTTGAAAGCGGCGTTTGGTTATATTTGTCCCAAACCTCCCAGCAGTTTTCAAAATATCCCAAACATCACAATATCGAGGCCTGAGCCATATTTTGGAGCCAAGATCTAACTCTCTGCACGTAATCGCAGTTTGATATTACGATTATTATACCCAACATATGCCAAGTACTGAAAGCGGCAGTGAGTCAAATTTTGCACAAACTCCATTGCAGTTTTCGAAATATCCCAAATATCCCAATTTCAAGGCCTGAGCCGTATTTTGGAGCCAAATTCTGGCTCTCTGCACGTATTCGCAGTTTGAAATTACAACTTTTTTATACCCAACATATGCCAAGTACTGAACGCGGCGTTTGGTCACATTTGTCCAAAACCCCCCCTGCAGTTTTCAAAATATCCCAAACATCCCAATTTCGAGGCCTGACCCATATTTTGGAGCCAAATTCTGGCTCTATGCACGTATTCGCGGTTTGAAATTACGGCATTTTATACCCAACATATGCCAAGTCCTGATAGCGGCAGTGAGTCACATTTTGGACAAACTTCCCTGCAGTTTTCGAAATATCCCAAATATCCCAATTTCGAGGCCTGAGCTATATTTTGGAGCCAAATTCTGGCTCTCTGCACGTATTCTCAGTTTGAAATTACGACTATTTTATACCCAACATATGCCAAGTAATGAAAGCGCCGTTTGGACACATATGTCCGAAACCCCCCTGCAGTTTTCAAAATATCCCAAACATCCCAATTTCGAGGCCTGAGCCATATTGTGGAGCCAAATTCTCGCTCTCTGCACGTATTCGCAGTTTGAAATTACGACTTTATATACCCAACACATTCCAAGTACTGAAAGCGATGTTTGGTCACATTTGTCCCAAACCTCCCTGCAGTTTTCAAAATATCTCAAATATCCTAATTTCGAGGCCTGAGCCATATTATACAGCCAAATTCTGGATCTCTGCACGTATTCACAGTTTGAAATTACGACTTTTTATACCCAACATATGCCAAGTACTGAAAGCGGCGTTTGGTTACATCTGTCCCAAACCTCCCTACAGTTTACAAAATATCCCAAACATCCCAATTTCAAAGCCTGAGCCATATTTTGGAGCCAAATACAAGCTCTTTGCACGTATTCGCAGTTTGAAATTACGACTTTTTATACCCAACATATGCCAAGTTCTGAAAGCGGCGTTTGGTCATATTTTTCCAAAACCCCCCTGCAGTTTTCAAAATATCCCAAACATCCCAATTTCGAGGCCTGAGCCGTATTTTGGAGCCAAATTCTGCCTCTATGCACGTATTCGCAGTTTGAAATTACGACTTTTTATACCCAACATATGCCAAGTCCTGAAAGCGGCAGTGAGTGACATTTTGCACAAACTCCCCTGCAGTTTTCGAAATATCCCAAATAACCCAATTAAGAGGCCTGAGCCATATTTTGGAGCCAAATTCTGGCTCTCTGCACGTATTCGCAGTTTGAAATTACGACTTTTTATACCCAACATATACCAAGTACTGAAAGCGGCATTTGGTCACATTTGTCCCAAACCTCCCAGCAGTTTTCAAAATATCCCAAACATCCCAATTTCGAGGCCTGAGCCATATTTTGGAGCCAAATTCTGGCTCTCTGCACGTATTCGTAGTTTGAAATTGCGAATTTTTTATACCCAACATATGCCAATTACTGAAAGCGGCGTTTGGTGACATTTGTCCCATACCCTCCTGCAGTTTTCAAAATATCCTTTGGGACAAATTTGGGACAAATGTGACCAAACGCCGCTTTCAGTACTTGGCATATGTAAGGTATAAAAAAGTCGTAATTTCAAACTGCGAATACGTGCATAGAGCCAGAATTTGGCTCCAAAATATTGCTGAGGCCTCGAAATTGGGATGTTTGGGATATTTTGAAAACTGCAGGGGGGGATTGGGACAAATGTGACCAAACGCCGCTTTCAGTACTTGGCATATGTTGTGTATAAAAATTCGTAATTTCAAACTGCGAATACGTGCTGAGAGCCAGAATTTTGCTCCAAAATATTGCTCAGGCCTCGAAATTAGGATGTTTGGGATATTTTGAAAACTGCGGGGGGGTTTGGGACAAATATGACCAAACGCCGCTTTCAGTACTTGGCATATGTTGTGTATAAAAATTCGTAATTTCAAACAGCGAATACGTGCTGAGAGCCAGAGTTTGGCTCCAAAATATAGCTCAGGCCTCGAAATAGGAATATTTGGGATATTTTGAAAACTGCAGGGGAGTTTCTGCAAAATGTGACTCTCTGCCTCTTTCAGTACTTGGCTTATGTTGGGTATAAAAAGTAGAAATTTCAAACTGCGAATACGTGCAGAGAGCCAAAATTTGACTCCAAAATATGGCTCAGGCCTCGAAATTGGGATGTTTGGGATATTTTGAAAACTGCAAGGGGAGTTTCTGCAAAATGTGACTCACTGCCTCTTTCAGTACTTGGCATATGTTGGGTATAAAAATTCGTAATTTCAAACTGCGAATATGTGCAGAGAGCCAGAATTAGGCTCCAAAATATGGCTCAGGCCTCGAAATTGGGATATTTGGGATATTTCGAAAACTGCAGGGGAGTTTGTGCAAAATGTGACTCACTCCCACTTTAAGGACTTGGCATATGTTGGGTATAAAAAGTCATAAATTCAATCTGCGAATACGTGCAGAGAGCCAGCATTTTGCTCGAAAATATGGCTCAGGCCTTGAAATTGAGATGTTTGGGATATTTTGAAAACTGCAGGGGGGATTGGGACAGATGTGACCAAACGCCGCTTTTAGTACTTGGCATATGTTGGGCATAAACAAGTCGCAATTTCAAACTGCGAATATGTGCAGAGAGCCAGAATTAGGCTCCAAAACATGGCTAAGGCCTCGAAATTGGAATATTTGGGATATTTCGAAAACTGCAGGGGAGTTTGTGCAAAATGTGACTCACTGCCGCTTTCAGGACTTGGCATATGTTGGGTATATAAAGTCGTAATTTCAAACTGCGAATACGTGCAGAGAGCCAGAATTTTGCTCCAAACTATGGGTCAGGCCTCGAAATTAGCATGTTTAGGATATTTTGAAAGTTGCAGGGAGGTTTAGGACAAATGTGTCCAAACACCGCTTTCAGTACTTGGCATTTGTTGGGTATAAAAAGTCATAATTTCAAACTGCGAATACGAGCTGAGAGCCAGAATTTGGCTCCAAAATATGGCTCAGGGCTCGAAATTGAGATGTTTAGGATATTTTGAAAAATGCAGAGGAGTTTAGCAAAATGTGAGTCACTGCCACTTTCAGTACTTGGCATATGTTGGGTATAAAAAAGTCGTAATTTCAAACTGCGAGTACGTGCAGAAAGCCAGAATTTGGCTCGAAAATATGGCTCAGGCCTCGAAATTGGGATATTTGGGATATTTTGAAAACTGCAGGGGAGTTTGTGCAAAATGTGACTCACTGCCGCTTTCAGGACTTGGCATATGTTGGGTATAAAAATTCGTAATATCAATCTGCGAATACGTGCATAGAGCCAGAATTTGGCTCCAAAATATGGCTCAGGCCTCGAAATTGGGATGTTTGGGATATTTTGAAAACTGCTCGGGGGGTTTGGGACAAATGTGACCAAACGCCGCGTTCAGTACTTGGCATATGTTGGGCATAAAAAAAGTCGTAATTTCAAACTGCGAATACGTGCAGAGAGCCAGAATTTGGCTCCAAAATATGGTTTAGGCCTCGAAGTTGGGATGTTTGGGATATTTTGAAAACTGCAGGATAGTTTGTGCTAAATGTGACTCACTGCCGCTTTCAGTACTTGGCATATGTTGGGTATAAAAATCGTAATATCAAACTTCGAATACTTGCAGAGAGCGAAAATTTGGTTCCAAAATAAGACTCAGGCCTCGAAATTGGGATATTGGGGATATTTTGAAAACTGCAGGGGAGTTTGTGCAAAATGTGACTCGCTGCTGCTTTCAGTACCTGGAATATGTTGGGTATAAAAAGTTGTAATTTCAAACTGCGAATACGTGCAGAGAGCCAGAATTTGGCTTCAAAATTTTTTTCAGGCCTCGAAATTAGCATGTTTGGGATATTTTGAAAACTGCAGGGAGGTTTGGGACAAATGTGACCAAATGCCGCTTTCAGTACTTGGCATATGTTGAGTATAAAATTTGCAATTAAAAACTGCTAATACGTGCAGAGACACAGAATTTGGCTCCAAATTATGGTTCAGGCCTCGAAATTGGGATATTTGGGATATTTCGAAAACTGCAGGGGAGTTTGTGGGAGATGTGACTCACTGCCGCTTTCAGGACTTGGCATATGTTGGGTATAAAAAGTCGTAATTTTAATCTGCGAATACGTGCATAGAGCCAGAATTTGACTCCAAAATATGGCTCAGGCCTTGAAATTGGGATGTTTGGGATATTCTGAAAACTGCAGGGAGGTTTGGGACAAAAGTGACGAAACGCCGCTTTCAGTACTTGGCATATGTTGGGTATATAAATTCATAATTTCAAACTGCGAATACGTGCAGAGAGCCAGAATTTGGCTCCAAAATATAGCTCAGGCCTCGAAATTAGGATATTTGGGATATTTCGAAAACTGCAGGGGAGTTTGTGCAAAATGTGACTCACTGCCGCTTTCAGTACTTGGCATATGTTGGGTACAAAAATCGTAATATCAAACTGCGAATACGTGCATAGAGCCAGAATTTGGCTCCAAAATATGGCTCATGCCTCGAAATTGGGATGTTTGGGATATTTTGAAAACTGCAGGGAGGTTTGGGACAAATGTGACCAAACGCCACTTTCAGTACTTGGCATATGTTGGGTATAAAAAGTCGTAATTTCAAACTGTGTATACGTGCAGAGAGCCAGAATTTGGCTCCAAAATATGGCTCAGGCCTCAAAATAGGGATATTTAGTATATTTCGAAAAATGCAGTGGAGTTTGTGCGAAATGTGACTCACTGCCGCTTTCAGGGCTTGGCATATGTTGGGTATAAAAATCGTAATATCAAACTGCGAATACGTGCATAGTGCCAGAATTTGGCTCCAAAATATGGCTCAGGCCTCAAAATTGGGATATTTATGATATTTCGAAAATTGCAGGGGAGTTTGTGCAAAATGTGACTCACTGCCGCTTTCAGTACTTGGCATATGTTGGGTATAAAAATCGTAATATCAAACTGCGAATACGTGCAGAGAGCCAGAATTTGGCTCCAAAATATGGCTGAGGCCTCGATATTGTGATGTTTGGGATATTTTGAAAACTGCAGGGAGGTTTGGGACAAATGTAACCAAACGCCGCTTTCAGTACTTGGCATATGTTGGGTCTAAAAAAGTTGTAGTTTCAAACTGCGAATACGTGCAGAGAGCCAGAATTTGGCTCCAAAATATAGCTCAGGCCTCGAAATTAGGATATTTGGGATATTTCGAAAACTGCAGGGGAGTTTGTGCAAAATGTGACTCACTGCCGCTTTCAGTACTTGGCATATGTTGGGTATAAAAATCGTAATATCAAACCACGAATACGTGCATAGAGCCAGAATTTGGCTCCAAAATTTGGCTCAGGCCTCGAAATAGGGATGTTTGGGATATTTTGAAAACCACAGGGGGGGGGGGGACAAATGTGACCAAACGCCGCGTTTAGTACTTGGCATATGTTGGGCATAAAAAAGTCGTAATTTCAAACAGCGAATACGTGCAGAGAGCCAGCATTTGGCTCCAAAATATGGCTCAGTCCTCGAAATTGGGATATTTGGGATATTTCGAAAACTGCAGGGGAGTTTGTGCGAAATGTGACTCTCTGCCGCTTTCAAGACTTGGCATATGTTGGGTATAAAATGTCGTAATTTCAAACCGCGAATACGTGCATAGAGCCAGAATTTGGCTCCAAAATATGGCTCAGGCCTCGAAATTGGGATGTTTGGGATATTTTGAAAACTGCAGGGGGGTTTGGGACAAATGTTACCAAACGCCGCTTTCAGTACTTGGCATATATTGGGTATAAAAAATTCGTAATTTCAAACTGCGAATACGTGCAGAGAGCCAGAGTTTGGCCCAAAATATGGCTCAGGTCTCGAAATTGGGATATTTGGGATATTTTGAAAACTGCAGGGGGGTTTGGGACAAATTTGACCAGAAGCCGCTTTCAGAACTTTGCATATGTTGGGTATAAAAAGTCCTAATTTCAAACTGCGAATACGTGCAGAGTGCTTGAATTTGGCTCCAAAATATGGCTCAGGCCTCGAAATTGGGATGTTTGGGATATTTTGAAACTGCAGGGAGGTTTGGGACAAATGTAACCAAACGCCACTTTCAGTACTTGGCATATGTTGGGTATATAAAGTCGTAATTTCAAACTGCGAATACGTGCAGAGAGCCAGAATTTTGCTCCAAAATATGGATCAGGCCTCAAAATTGGGATATTTGGGATATTTCGAAAACTGCAGGGGAGTTTGTGTGAAATGTGACTCACTGCCGCTTTCAGGGCTTGGCATATGTTATGCATAAAATATCGTAATTTCAAACCGCGAATACGTGCATAGAGCCAGAATTTGGCTCCATAATATTGCTCAGGCCTCGAAATTGGGATGTTTGGGATATTTTGAAAACTGCAGGGGGGGGGGGGGTTTGGGACAAATGTGACCAAACACCGCTTTCAGTACGTGGCATATGTTGGGCATAAAAAAGTCGTAATTTCAAACTGTGAATACGTGCAGAGAGCCAGAATTTGGCTCCCAAATATTGCTCAGACCTCGAAATTGGGATATTTGGGATATTTTGAAAACTGCAGTGCAGTTTGTGTGAAATGTGTCTCACTGCCGCTTTCAGGACTTGGCATATGTTGGGTATAAAATCGTAATATTAAACTGCGAATACTTGGAGAGAGCCAGAATTTGGCTCTATAATATGGCTCAGGCCTCGATATTGGGATATTTGGGATATTTCGAAAACTGCAGGGGAGTTTGTACAAAATTTGACTCACTGCCGCTTTCAGGACTTGGCATATGTTGGGTATAAAAAGTCGTAATTTCAAACTGCGAATACGTGCATAGAGCCAGAATTTGGCTGAAAAATATTGCTCTGTCCTCGAAATTGGGATGTTTGGGATATTTTGAAAACTGCAGGGGGGTTTGGGACCAAAGAGACGAAACGCCGCTTTCAGAACTTGGCATATGTTGCGCATAAAAAGTTGTAATTTCAAACTGCGAATACGTGCAGAGAGCTTGAATTTGGCTCCAAAATATGGCTCAGGCCTCGAAAGTGGGATGTTTGGGATATTTTGAAAACTGCAGGGGAGTTTGTGCAAAATGTGACTCACTGCCACTTTCAGGACTTGGCAAATGTTGGGTATAAAAAGTCGTAATTTCAAACTGCGAATACGTGCAGAGAGCCAGAATTTGGCTCGAAAATATTGCTCAGGCCTCGAAATTGGGATATTTGGGATATTTCGAAAACTGGAAGGAAGTTTGTGCAAAATGTGACTTACTGCCGCTTTCAGGAATTGGCATATGTTGGGTATAAAAAGTCGTAATTTCAATCTGCGAATACGTGCATAGAGCCAGAATTTGGCTCCAAAATATGGCTCAGGCCTCGAAATTTGGATATTTGGGATATTTCGAAAACTGCAGGGGAGTTTGTGCGAAATGTGACTCACTGCCGGTTTCAGGACTTGCCATATGTTGGGTATAAAATATCGTAATTTCAAGCCTCGAATACGTGCATAGAGCCAGAATTTGGCTCCAAAATATGGCTCAGGCCTCGAAATTGCGATGTTTGAGATATTTTGAAAACTGCAGGAGGGTTTGGGACAAAGGTTACCAAACGCCGCTTTCAGTACTTGGCATAAATTGGGTATAAAAAATTCGTAATTTCAAACTGCGAAAACGTGCAGAGAGCCAGAATTTGGCTCAAAAATATGGCTCAGGCCTCAAAATTGGGATATTTATGATATTTCGAAAATTGCAGGGGAGTTTGTGCAAAATGTGACTCACTGCCGCTTTCAGTACTTGGCATATGTTGGGTATAAAAATCCTAATATCAAACTGCGAATACGTGCAGAGAGCCAGAATTTGGCTCCAAAATATGGCTGAGGCCTCGATATTGTGATGTTTGGGATATTATGAAAACTGCAGGGAGGTTTGGGACAAATGTAACCAAACGCCGCTTTCAGTACTTGGCATATGTTGGGTATAAAAATCCTAATATCAAACTGCGTATACGTGCAGAGAGCCAGAATTTGGCTCCAAAATATGGCTCAGTCCTCGAAATTGGGATATTTGGGATATTTCGAAAACTGCAGGGGAGTTTTTGCGAAATGTGACTCACTGCCGCTTTCAGGGCTTGGCATATGTTGGGTATAAAATGTCGTCATTTCAAACCACGAATACATGCATAGAGCCAGAATTTGGCTCCAAAATTTGGCTCAGGCCTCGAAATAGGGATGTTTGGGATATTTTGAAAACTACAGTGGGGGGATTGGGACACATGTGACCAAATGCCGCGTTCAGTACTTGGCATATGTTAGGCATAAAAAAGTCGTAATTTCAAACTGCGAATACGTGCAGAGAGCCAGCATTTGGCTCCAAAATATGGCTCAGTCCTCGAAATTAGGATATTTGGGATATTTCGAAAACTGCAGGGGAGTTTGTGCGAAATGTGACTCACTGCCGCTTTCAAGACTTGGCATATGTTGGGTATAAAATGTCGTAATTTCAAACCGCGAATACGTGCATAGAGCCAGAATTAGGCCCCAAAATATGGCGCAGGCCTCAAAATTGGGATGTTTGGGATATTTTGAAAACTGCTGGGAGGTTTGGGACAAATATAACCAAACGCCGCTTTCAACACTTGGCATATGTTGGGTATAAAAAATTCGTAATTTCATACTGCGAATACGTGCATAGAGCCAGAATTTGGCTCCAAAATATTGCTCAGTCCTCGAAATTGGGTAGTTTGGAATATTTTGAAAACTGCAGGGGGGTTTGGGACAAATATGACCAAACGCTGCTTACAGAACTTGGCATATGTTGGTTATAAAAAGTAGGAATTTCAAACTGCGAATACGTGCAGAGAGCTTGAATTTGGCTCCAAAATATGGCTCAGGCCTTGAAAGTGGGATGTTTGGGATATTTTGAAAACTGCAGGGGAGTTTGAGCAAAATGTGACTCACTGCCGCTTTCAGTATTTGGCATATGTTGTGTATAAAAAGTCGTAATTTCATACTGCGAATACGTGCAGAGAGCCAGAATTTGGCTCCAAAATATGGCTCAGGCCTCAAAATTGGGATGTTTGGGATATTTTGAAAACCACAGGGGGGGGGGGACAAATGTGACCAAACGCCGCGTTTAGTACTTGGCATATGTTGGGCATAAAAAAGTCGTAATTTCAAACAGCGAATACGTGCAGAGAGCCAGCATTTGGCTCCAAAATATGGCTCAGTCCTCGAAATTGGGATATTTGGGATATTTCGAAAACTGCAGGGGAGTTTGTGCGAAATGTGACTCTCTGCCGCTTTCAAGACTTGGCATATGTTGGGTATAAAATGTCGTAATTTCAAACCGCGAATACGTGCATAGAGCCAGAATTTGGCTCCAAAATATGGCTCAGGCCTCGAAATTGGGATGTTTGGGATATTTTGAAAACTGCAGGGGGGTTTGGGACAAATGTTACCAAACGCCGCTTTCAGTACTTGGCATATATTGGGTATAAAAAATTCGTAATTTCAAACTGCGAATACGTGCAGAGAGCCAGAGTTTGGCCCAAAATATGGCTCAGGTCTCGAAATTGGGATATTTGGGATATTTTGAAAACTGCAGGGGGGTTTGGGACAAATTTGACCAGAAGCCGCTTTCAGAACTTTGCATATGTTGGGTATAAAAAGTCCTAATTTCAAACTGCGAATACGTGCAGAGTGCTTGAATTTGGCTCCAAAATATGGCTCAGGCCTCGAAATTGGGATGTTTGGGATATTTTGAAACTGCAGGGAGGTTTGGGACAAATGTAACCAAACGCCACTTTCAGTACTTGGCATATGTTGGGTATATAAAGTCGTAATTTCAAACTGCGAATACGTGCAGAGAGCCAGAATTTTGCTCCAAAATATGGATCAGGCCTCAAAATTGGGATATTTGGGATATTTCGAAAACTGCAGGGGAGTTTGTGTGAAATGTGACTCACTGCCGCTTTCAGGGCTTGGCATATGTTATGCATAAAATATCGTAATTTCAAACCGCGAATACGTGCATAGAGCCAGAATTTGGCTCCATAATATTGCTCAGGCCTCGAAATTGGGATGTTTGGGATATTTTGAAAACTGCAGGGGGGGGGGGGGGGGTTTGGGACAAATGTGACCAAACACCGCTTTCAGTACGTGGCATATGTTGGGCATAAAAAAGTCGTAATTTCAAACTGTGAATACGTGCAGAGAGCCAGAATTTGGCTCCCAAATATTGCTCAGACCTCGAAATTGGGATATTTGGGATATTTTGAAAACTGCAGTGCAGTTTGTGTGAAATGTGTCTCACTGCCGCTTTCAGGACTTGGCATATGTTGGGTATAAAATCGTAATATTAAACTGCGAATACTTGGAGAGAGCCAGAATTTGGCTCCATAATATGGCTCAGGCCTCGATATTGGGATATTTGGGATATTTCGAAAACTGCAGGGGAGTTTGTACAAAATTTGACTCACTGCCGCTTTCAGGACTTGGCATATGTTGGGTATAAAAAGTCGTAATTTCAAACTGCGAATACGTGCATAGAGCCAGAATTTGGCTGAAAAATATTGCTCTGTCCTCGAAATTGGGATGTTTGGGATATTTTGAAAACTGCAGGGGGGTTTGGGACCAAAGAGACGAAACGCCGCTTTCAGAACTTGGCATATGTTGCGCATAAAAAGTTGTAATTTCAAACTGCGAATACGTGCAGAGAGCTTGAATTTGGCTCCAAAATATGGCTCAGGCCTCGAAAGTGGGATGTTTGGGATATTTTGAAAACTGCAGGGGAGTTTGTGCAAAATGTGACTCACTGCCACTTTCAGGACTTGGCAAATGTTGGGTATAAAAAGTCGTAATTTCAAACTGCGAATACGTGCAGAGAGCCAGAATTTGGCTCGAAAATATTGCTCAGGCCTCGAAATTGGGATATTTGGGATATTTCGAAAACTGGAAGGAAGTTTGTGCAAAATGTGACTTACTGCCGCTTTCAGGAATTGGCATATGTTGGGTATAAAAAGTCGTAATTTCAATCTGCGAATACGTGCATAGAGCCAGAATTTGGCTCCAAAATATGGCTCAGGCCTCGAAATTTGGATATTTGGGATATTTCGAAAACTGCAGGGGAGTTTGTGCGAAATGTGACTCACTGCCGGTTTCAGGACTTGCCATATGTTGGGTATAAAATATCGTAATTTCAAGCCTCGAATACGTGCATAGAGCCAGAATTTGGCTCCAAAATATGGCTCAGGCCTCGAAATTGCGATGTTTGAGATATTTTGAAAACTGCAGGAGGGTTTGGGACAAAGGTTACCAAACGCCGCTTTCAGTACTTGGCATAAATTGGGTATAAAAAATTCGTAATTTCAAACTGCGAAAACGTGCAGAGAGCCAGAATTTGGCTCAAAAATATGGCTCAGGCCTCAAAATTGGGATATTTATGATATTTCGAAAATTGCAGGGGAGTTTGTGCAAAATGTGACTCACTGCCGCTTTCAGTACTTGGCATATGTTGGGTATAAAAATCCTAATATCAAACTGCGAATACGTGCAGAGAGCCAGAATTTGGCTCCAAAATATGGCTGAGGCCTCGATATTGTGATGTTTGGGATATTATGAAAACTGCAGGGAGGTTTGGGACAAATGTAACCAAACGCCGCTTTCAGTACTTGGCATATGTTGGGTATAAAAATCCTAATATCAAACTGCGTATACGTGCAGAGAGCCAGAATTTGGCTCCAAAATATGGCTCAGTCCTCGAAATTGGGATATTTGGGATATTTCGAAAACTGCAGGGGAGTTTTTGCGAAATGTGACTCACTGCCGCTTTCAGGGCTTGGCATATGTTGGGTATAAAATGTCGTCATTTCAAACCACGAATACATGCATAGAGCCAGAATTTGGCTCCAAAATTTGGCTCAGGCCTCGAAATAGGGATGTTTGGGATATTTTGAAAACTACAGTGGGGGGATTGGGACACATGTGACCAAATGCCGCGTTCAGTACTTGGCATATGTTAGGCATAAAAAAGTCGTAATTTCAAACTGCGAATACGTGCAGAGAGCCAGCATTTGGCTCCAAAATATGGCTCAGTCCTCGAAATTAGGATATTTGGGATATTTCGAAAACTGCAGGGGAGTTTGTGCGAAATGTGACTCACTGCCGCTTTCAAGACTTGGCATATGTTGGGTATAAAATGTCGTAATTTCAAACCGCGAATACGTGCATAGAGCCAGAATTAGGCCCCAAAATATGGCGCAGGCCTCAAAATTGGGATGTTTGGGATATTTTGAAAACTGCTGGGAGGTTTGGGACAAATATAACCAAACGCCGCTTTCAACACTTGGCATATGTTGGGTATAAAAAATTCGTAATTTCATACTGCGAATACGTGCATAGAGCCAGAATTTGGCTCCAAAATATTGCTCAGTCCTCGAAATTGGGTAGTTTGGAATATTTTGAAAACTGCAGGGGGGTTTGGGACAAATATGACCAAACGCTGCTTACAGAACTTGGCATATGTTGGTTATAAAAAGTAGGAATTTCAAACTGCGAATACGTGCAGAGAGCTTGAATTTGGCTCCAAAATATGGCTCAGGCCTTGAAAGTGGGATGTTTGGGATATTTTGAAAACTGCAGGGGAGTTTGAGCAAAATGTGACTCACTGCCGCTTTCAGTATTTGGCATATGTTGTGTATAAAAAGTCGTAATTTCATACTGCGAATACGTGCAGAGAGCCAGAATTTGGCTCCAAAATATGGCTCAGGCCTCAAAATTGGGATGTTTGGGATATTTTGAAAACTGCAGGGGGGTTTGGGACAAATGTGACCCAACGCCGCTTTCAGTACTTGGCATACGTTGGGTATAAAAAAGTCGTAATTTCAAACTGCGAATACGTGCAGAGAGCCAGGGTTTGGCTCAAAAATATGGCTCACACCTCGAAATTGGGATGTTTGGGATATTTCGAAAACTGCAGGGGAGTTTGTGCAAAATGTGACTCACTGCCGCTTTCAGTACTTGACATATGTTGGGTATAAAAAAGTCGTAATTTCAAACTGTGAATACGTGCAGAGAGCCTGAGTTTGGCTCCAAAATATGGCTCTCGCCTCGAAATTGGGATTTTTGGGGTATTTCGAAAACTGCAGGGGAATTTGTGCAAAATGTGACTCACTGGCGCTTTCAGTACTTGACATATGTTGGGTATAAAAAGTCGTAATTTCATACTGCGAATACGTGCAGAGAGCCAGAATTTGGCTCCAAAATATGGCTCAGGCCTCAAAATTGGGATATTTGGGATATTTCGAAAACTGCAGGGGAGTTTGTGGGAAATGTGACTCACTGCCGCTTTCAGCCTTGGCATATGTTGGGTATAAAAATCGTAATTTTAATCTGCGAATACGTGCATAGAGCCAGAATTTGACTCCAAAATATGGCTCAGGCCTTGAAATTGGGATGTTTGGGATATTCTGAAAACTGCAGGGAGGTTTGGGACAAAAGTGACGAAACGCCGCTTTCAGTACTTGGCATATGTTGGGTATATAAATTCATAATTTCAAACTGCGAATACGTGCAGAGAGCCAGAATTTGGCTCCAAAATATAGCTCAGGCCTCGAAATTAGGATATTTGGGATATTTCGAAAACTGCAGGGGAGTTTGTGCAAAATGTGACTCACTGCCGCTTTCAGTACTTGGCATATGTTGGGTATAAAAATCGTAATATCAAACTGCGAATACGTGCATAGAGCCAGAATTTGGCTCCAAAATATGGCTCATGCCTCGAAATTGGGATGTTTGGGATATTTTGAAAACTGCAGGGAGGTTTGGGACAAATGTGACCAAACGCCACTTTCAGTACTTGGCATATGTTGGGTATAAAAAGTCGTAATTTCAAACTGTGTATACGTGCAGAGAGCCAGAATTTGGCTCCAAAATATGGCTCAGGCCTCAAAATAGGGATATTTAGTATATTTCGAAAAATGCAGTGGAGTTTGTGCGAAATGTGACTCACTGCCGCTTTCAGGGCTTGGCATATGTTGGGTATAAAATATCGTAATTTCAAACCTCGAATACGTGCATAGAGCCTGAATTTGGCTCCAAAATATGGCTCAGGCCTCGAAATTGGGATGTTTGGGATATTTCGAAAACTGCTGGGGAGTTTGCGAATACGTGCAGAGAGCCAGAATTTGGCTCAAAAATATGGCTCAGGCCTCAAAATTGGGATATTTATGATATTTCGAAAATTGCAGGGGAGTTTGTGCAAAATGTGACTCACTGCCGCTTTCAGTACTTGGCATATGTTGGGTATAAAAATCGTAATATCAAACTGCGAATACGTGCAGAGAACCAGAATTTGGCTCCAAAATATGGCTGAGGCCTCGATATTGTGATGTTTGGGATATTTTGAAAACTGCAGGGAGGTTTGGGACAAATGTAACCAAACGCCGCTTTCAGTACTTGGCATATGTTGGGTATAAAAAAGTTGTAGTTTCAAACTGCGAATACGTGCAGAGAGCCAGAATTTGGCTCCAAAATATAGCTCAGGCCTCGAAATTAGGATATTTGGGATATTTCGAAAACTGCAGGGGAGTTTGTGCAAAATGTGACTCACTGCCGCTTTCAGTACTTGGCATATGTTGGGTATAAAAATCGTAATATCAAACTGCGAATACGTGCATAGAGCCAGAATTTGGCTCCAAAATATGGCTCATGCCTCGAAATTGGGATGTTTGGGATATTTTGAAAACTGCAGGGAGGTTTGGGACAAATGTGACCAAACGCCGCGTTTAGTACTTAGCATATGTTGGGCATAAAAAAGTCGTAATTTCATACAGCGAATACGTGTAGAGAGCCAGCATTTGGCTCCAAAATATGGCTCAGTCCTCGAAATTGGGGTATTTGGGATATTTCGAAAACTGCAGGGGAGTTTGTGCGAAATGTGACTCTCGGCCGCTTTCAAGACTTGGCATATGTTGGGTATAAAATGTCGTAATTTCAAACCGTGAATACGTGCATAGAGCCAGAATTTGGCTCCAAAATATGGCTCAGGCCTCGAAATTGGGATGTTTGGGATATTTTGAAAACTGCAGGGGGGTTTGGGACAAATGTTACCAAACGCCACTTTCAGTACTTGGCATATATTGGGTATAAAAAATTCGTAATTTCAAACTGCGAATACGTGCAGAGAGCCAGAGTTTGGCCCAAAATATGGCTCAGGTCTCGAAATTGGGATATTTGGGATATTTTGAGAACTGCAGGGGGGTTTGGGACAAATTTGACCAAAAGCCGCTTTCAGAACTTTGCATATGTTGGGTATAAAATTCCTAATTTCAAACTGCGAATACGTGCAGAGTGCTTGAATTTGGCTCCAAAATATGGCTCAGGTGTCGAAATTGAGATATTTGGGATATTTCGAAAACTGCAAGGGAGTTTGTGCAAAATGTGACTCACTGCCGCTTTCAGGACTTGGCATATGTTTGAATAAATAGTCGTAATTTCAAACTGCGAATACGTGCAGAGAGCCAGAATTTGGCTCCAAAATATGGCTCAGGCGTCAAAATTGGGATGTTTGAGATATTTTGAAAACTGCAGTGAGGTTTGGGACAAATATGACCAAACGTCTCTTACAGTACTTGGCATATGTTGGGTATATAAAGTCGTAATTTCAATCTGCGAATACGTGCAAAGAGCCAGAATTTGGCTCCCAAATATTGCTCAGGACTCGAAATTGGGATATTTGGGATATTTTGAAAACTGCAGGGGGGGGGGGGTTTGGGACAAATGTGACCAAACACCGCTTTCAGTACGTGGCATATGTTGGGCATAAAAAAGTCGTAATTTCAAACTGTGAATACGTGCAGAGAGCCAGAATTTGGCTCCCAAATATTGCTCAGGCCTCGAAATTGGGATATTTGGGATATTTTGAAAACTGCAGTGCAGTTTGTGTGAAATGTGTCTCACTGCCGCTTTCAGGACTTGGCATATGTTGGGTATAAAATATCGTAATTTCAAACCGCGAATACGTGCATAGAGCCAGAATTTGGCTCCAAAATATTGCTCAGGCCTCGAAATTGGGAAGTTTGTGATATTTTGAAAACTGCAGGGGGGGTTTGGGACAAATGTTACCAAACGCCGCTTTCAGTACTTGGCATATATTGGGTATAAAAAATTCGTAATTTCAAACTGCGAATACGTGGAGAGAGCCAGAGTTTGGCTCCAAAATAAGGCTCAGGCCTCGAAATTGGGATGTTTGGGATATTTCGAAAACTACAGGGGAGTTTGTGCAAAATGTGACTCACTGCCGCTTTCAGTACTTGGCATATGTTGGGTATAAAATCGTAATATTAAACTGCGAATACTTGGAGAGAGCCAGAATTTGGCTCCATAATATGGCTCAGGCCTCGATATTGGGATATTTGGGATATTTCGAAAACTGCAGGGGAGTTTGTACAAAATTTGACTCACTGCCGCTTTCAGGACTTGGCATATGTTGGGTATAAAAAGTCGTAATTTCAAACTGCGAATACGTGCATAGAGCCAGAATTTGGCTGAAAAATATTGCTCTGTCCTCGAAATTGGGATGTTTGGGATATTTTGAAAACTGCAGGGGGGTTTGGGACCAAAGAGACGAAACGCCGCTTTCAGAACTTGGCATATGTTGCGTATAAAAAGTTGTAATTTCAAACTGCGAATACGTGCAGAGAGCTTGAATTTGGCTCCAAAATATGGCTCAGGCCTCGAAAGTGGGATGTTTGGGATATTTTGAAAACTGCAGGGGAGTTTGTGCAAAATGTGACTTATTGCCGCTTTCAGGAATTGGCATATGTTGGGTATAAAAAGTCGTAATTTCAATCTGCGAATACGTGCATAGAGCCAGAATTTGGCTCCAAAATATGGCTCAGGCCTCGAAATTTGGATATTTGGGATATTTCGAAAACTGCAGGGGAGTTTGTGCGAAATGTGACTCACTGCCGGTTTCAGGACTTGGCATATGTTGGGTATAAAATATCGTAATTTCAAGCCTCGAATACGTGCATAGAGCCAGAATTTGGCTCCAAAATATGGCTCAGGCCTCGAAATTGCGATGTTTGAGATATTTTGAAAACTGCAGGAGGGTTTGGGACAAAGGTTACCAAACGCCGCTTTCAGTACTTGGCATATATTGGGTATAAAAAATTCGTAATTTCAAACTGCGAATACGTGCAGAGAGCCAGAATTTGGCTCAAAAATATGGCTCAGGCCTCAAAATTGGGATATTTATGATATTTCGAAACTTGCAGGGGAGTTTGTGCAAAATGTGACTCACTGCCGCTTTCAGTACTTGGCATATGTTGGGTATAAAAATCCTAATATCAAACTGCGAATACGTGCAGAGAGCCAGAATTTGGCTCCAAAATATGGCTGAGGCCTCGATATTGTGATGTTTGGGATATTTTGAAAACTGCAGGGAGGTTTGGGACAAATGTAACTAAACGCCGCTTTCAGTACTTGGCATATGTTGGGTATAAAAAAGTCGTAGTTTCAAACTGCGTATACGTGCAGAGAGCCAGAATTTGGCTCCAAAATATGGCTCAGTCCTCGAAATTGGGATATTTCGAAAACTGCAGGGGAGTTTGTGCGAAATGTGACTCACTGCCGCTTTCAGGGCTTGGCATATGTTGGGTATAAAATGTCGTCATTTCAAACCACGAATACATGCATAGAGCCAGAATTTGGCTCCAAAATTTGGCTCAGGCCTCGAAATAGGGATGTTTGGGATATTTTGAAAACTACAGTGGGGGGATTGGGACAAATGTGACCAAATGCTGCGTTCAGTACTTGGCATATGTTGGGCATAAAAAAGTCGTAATTTCAAACTGCGAATACGTGCAGAGAGCCAGCATTTGGCTCCAAAATATGGCTCAGTCCTCGAAATTAGGATATTTGGGATATTTCGAAAACTGCAGGGGAGTTTGTGCGAAATGTGACTCACTGCCGCTTTCAAGACTTGGCATATGTTGGGTATAAAATGTCGTAATTTCAAACCGCGAATACGTGCATAGAGCCAGAATAAGGCTCCAAAATATGGCTCAGGCCTCAAAATTGGGATGTTTGGGATATTTTGAAAACTGCTGGGAGGTTTGGGACAAATATAACCAAACGCCGCTTTCAACACTTGGCATATGTTGGGTATAAAAAATTCGAAATTTCATACTGTGAATACGTGCATAGAGCCAGAATTTGGCTCCAAAATATTGCTCAGGCCTTGAAAGTGGGATGTTTGGGATATTTTGAAAACTGCAGGGGAGTTTGAGCAAAATGTGACTCACTGCCGCTTTCAGTATTTGGCATATGTTGGGTATAAAAAGTCGTAATTTCATACTGCGAATACGTGCAGAGAGCCAGAATTTGGCTCCAAAATATGGCTCAGGCCTCAAAATTGGGATGTTTGGGATATTTTGAAAACTGCAGGGGGGTTTGGGACAAATGTGATCAAACGCCGCTTTCAGTACTTGGCATATGTTGGGTATAAAAATTCGTAATTTCAAACTGCGAATACGTGCATAGAGCCAGAATTTGGCTCCAAAATATTGCTCAGTCCTTGAAATTGGGATGTTTGGGATATTTTGAAAACTGCACGGACGGTTTGGGAAAAATGTGACCAAACGCCGCATTCAGTACTTGGCATATGTTGGGCATAAAAAAGGTCGTAATTTCAAACTGCGAATACGTACAATGAGCCAGAATTTGGCTCCAAAATATTGCTCAAGCCTCGAAATTGGGATATTTGGGATATTTCGAAAACTGCAGGGGAGTTTGTGCGAAATGTGACTCACTGCCGCTTTCAGTACTTGATATATGTTGGGAATAAAAAAGTCGTAATTTCAAACTGTGAATACGTGCAGAGAGCCTGAGTTTGGCTCCAAAATATGGCTCAGGCCTCGAAATTGGGATATTTGGGATATTTCGAAAACTGCAGGGGAATTTGTGCCAAATGTGACTCACTGGCGCTTTCAGTACTTGGCATATGTTGGGTATAAAAATCGTAATATCAAACTGCGAATACGTGCAGAGAGCCAGAATTTGGCTCCAAAATATGGCTCAGGCCTCAAAATTGGGATGTTTGGGATATTTCGAAAACTGCAGGGGAGTTTGTGGGAAATGTGACTCACTACCGCTTTCATTACTTGGCATATATTGGGTATAAAAAATCGTAATTTCAAACTGCGAATACGTGCATGGAGCCAGAATTTGGCTCCAAAATATGGCTCAGGCCTCGAAATTGGGATGTTTGGGATATTTTGAAAATTGCAGGGGGGTTTGGGACAAATGTGACCAAACGCCGCATTCAGTACTTGGCATACGTTGGGTATAAAAAAGTCGTAATTTCAAACTGCGAATACGTGCAGAGAGCCAGAGTTTGGCTCAAAAATATGGCTCACACCTCGAAATTGGGATGTTTGGGATATTTCGAAAACTGCAGGGGAGTTTGTGCAAAATGTGACTCACTGCCTCTTTCAGTACTTGGCATATGTTGGGTATAAAAATCGTAATATTAAACTGCGAATACGTGCAGAGAGCCAGAATTTGGCTCCAAAATATGGCTCAGGCCTCGATATGTGATGTTTGGGATATTTTGAAAACTGCAGGGAGGTTTGGGACAAATGTTACCAAACGCCGCTTTCAGTGCTTGGCATATGTTGGGTATAAAAAATTCGTAATTTCATACTGCGAATACGTGCAGAGAGCCAGAAGTTGACTCCAAAATATGGCTCAGGCCTCGAAATTGGGATATTTCGAAAACTGTAGGGGAGTTTGTGCAAAATTTGACTCACTGCCGCTTTCAGGACTTGGCATATGTTGGGTATAAAAATTCGTAATTTCAAGCCTCGAATACGTGCATAGAGCCAGAATTTGGCTCCAAAATATGGCTCAGGCCTCGAAATTGCGATGTTTGAGATATTTTGAAAACTGCAGGAGGGTTTGGGACAAAGGTTACCAAACGCCGCTTTCAGTACTTGGCATAAATTGGGTATAAAAAATTCGTAATTTCAAACTGCGAATACGTGCAGAGAGCCAGAATTTGGCTCAAAAATATGGCTCAGGCCTCAAAATTGGGATATTTATGATATTTCGAAACTTGCAGGGGAGTTTGTGCAAAATGTGACTCACTGCCGCTTTCAGTACTTGGCATATGTTGGGTATAAAAATCCTAATATCAAACTGCGAATACGTGCAGAGAGCCAGAATTTGGCTCCAAAATGTGGCTGAGGCCTCGATATTGTGATGTTTGGGATATTTTGAAAACTGCAGGGAGGTTTGGGACAAATGTAACTAAACGCCGCTTTCAGTACTTGGCATATGTTGGGTATAAAAAAGTCGTAGTTTCAAACTGCGTATACGTGCAGAGAGCCAGAATTTGGCTCCAAAATATGGCTCAGTCCTCGAAATTGGGATATTTGGGATATTTCGAAAACTGCAGGGGAGTTTGTGCGAAATGTGACTCACTGCCGCTTTCAGGGCTTGGCATATGTTGGGTATAAAATGTCGTCATTTCAAACCACGAATACATGCATAGAGCCAGAATTTGGCTCCAAAATTTGGCTCAGGCCTCGAAATAGGGATGTTTGGGATATTTTGAAAACTACAGTGGGGGGATTGGGACAAATGTGACCAAATGCTGCGTTCAGTACTTGGCATATGTTGGGCATAAAAAAGTCGTAATTTCAAACTGCGAATACGTGCAGAGAGCCAGCATTTGGCTCCAAAATATGGCTCAGTCCTCGAAATTAGGATATTTGGGATATTTCGAAAACTGCAGGGGAGTTTGTGCGAAATGTGACTCACTGCCGCTTTCAAGACTTGGCATATGTTGGGTATAAAATGTCGTAATTTCAAACCGCGAATACGTGCATAGAGCCAGAATAAGGCTCCAAAATATGGCTCAGGCCTCAAAATTGGGATGTTTGGGATATTTTGAAAACTGCTGGGAGGTTTGGGACAAATATAACCAAACGCCGCTTTCAACACTTGGCATATGTTGGGTATAAAAAATTCGTAATTTCATACTGTGAATACGTGCATAGAGCCAGAATTTGGCTCCAAAATATTGCTCAGGCCTTGAAAGTGGGATGTTTGGGATATTTTGAAAACTGCAGGGGAGTTTGAGCAAAATGTGACTCACTGCCGCTTTCAGTATTTGGCATATGTTGGGTATAAAAAGTCGTAATTTCATACTGCGAATACGTGCAGAGAGCCAGAATTTCGCTCGAAAATATGGCTCAGGCCTCAAAATTGGGATGTTTGGGATATTTTGAAAACTGCAGGGGGGTTTGGGACAAATGTGATCAAACGCCGCTTTCAGTACTTGGCATATGTTGGGTATAAAAATTCGTAATTTCAAACTGCGAATACGTGCATAGAGCCAGAATTTGGCTCCAAAATATTGCTCAGTCCTTGAAATTGGGATGTTTGGGATATTTTGAAAACTGCACGGACGGTTTGGGAAAAATGTGACCAAACGCCGCATTCAGTACTTGGCATATGTTGGGCATAAAAAAGGTCGTAATTTCAAACTGCGAATACGTACAATGAGCCAGAATTTGGCTCCAAAATATTGCTCAAGCCTCGAAATTGGGATATTTGGGATATTTCGAAAACTGCAGGGGAGTTTGTGCGAAATGTGACTCACTGCCGCTTTCAGTACTTGATATATGTTGGGAATAAAAAAGTCGTAATTTCAAACTGTGAATACGTGCAGAGAGCCTGAGTTTGGCTCCAAAATATGGCTCAGGCCTCGAAATTGGGATATTTGGGATATTTCGAAAACTGCAGGGGAATTTGTGCAAAATGTGACTCACTGGCGCTTTCAGTACTTGGCATATGTTGGGTATAAAAATCGTAATATCAAACTGCGAATACGTGCAGAGAGCCAGAATTTGGCTCCAAAATATGGCTCAGGCCTCAAAATTGGGATGTTTGGGATATTTCGAAAACTGCAGGGGAGTTTGTGGGAAATGTGACTCACTACCGCTTTCATTACTTGGCATATATTGGGTATAAAAAATCGTAATTTCAAACTGCGAATACGTGCATGGAGCCAGAATTTGGCTCCAAAATATGGCTCAGGCCTCGAAATTGGGATGTTTGGGATATTTTGAAAATTGCAGGGGGGTTTGGGACAAATGTGACCAAACGCCGCATTCAGTACTTGGCATACGTTGGGTATAAAAAAGTCGTAATTTCAAACTGCGAATACGTGCAGAGAGCCAGAGTTTGGCTCAAAAATATGGCTCACACCTCGAAATTGGGATGTTTGGGATATTTCGAAAACTGCAGGGGAGTTTGTGCAAAATGTGACTCACTGCCTCTTTCAGTACTTGGCATATGTTGGGTATAAAAATCGTAATATTAAACTGCGAATACGTGCAGAGAGCCAGAATTTGGCTCCAAAATATGGCTCAGGCCTCGATATGTGATGTTTGGGATATTTTGAAAACTGCAGGGAGGTTTGGGACAAATGTTACCAAACGCCGCTTTCAGTGCTTGGCATATGTTGGGTATAAAAAATTCGTAATTTCATACTGCGAATACGTGCAGAGAGCCAGAAGTTGGCTCCAAAATATGGCTCAGGCCTCGAAATTGGGATATTTCGAAAACTGTAGGGGAGTTTGTGCAAAATTTGACTCACTGCCGCTTTCAGGACTTGGCATATGTTGGGTATAAAAATTCGTAATTTCAAACTGCGAATACGTGCATAGAGCCAGAATTTGGCTCCAAAATATTGCTCAGTCCTTGAAATTGGGATGTTTGGGATATTTTGAAAACTGCACGGACGGTTTGGGAAAAATGTGACCAAACGCCGCATTCAGTACTTGGCATATGTTGGGCATAAAAATGGTCGTAATTTCAAACTGCGAATACGTGCAATGAGCCAGAATTTGGCTCCAAAATATTGCTCAAGCCTCGAAATTGGGATATTTGGGATATTTCGAAAACTGCAGGGGAGTTTGTGCGAAATGTGACTCACTGCCGCTTTCAGTACTTGACATATGTTGGGTATAAAAAAGTCGTAATTTCAAACTGTGAATACGTGCAGAGAGCCTGAGTTTGGCTCCAAAATATGGCTCTCGCCTCGAAATTGGGATTTTTGGGGTATTTCGAAAACTGCAGGGGAATTTGTGCAAAATGTGACTCACTGGCGCTTTCAGTACTTGGCATATGTTGGGTATAAAAATCGTAATATCAAACTGCGAATACGTGCAGAGAGCCAGAACTTGGCTCCAAAATATGGCTCAGGCCTCGATATTGTGATGTTTGGGATATTTTGAAAACTGCAGGGAGGTTTGGGACAACTATAACCAAACGCCACTTTCAACACTTGGCATATGTTGGGTATAAAAAGTCGTAATTTCAAACTGCGAATACGTGCATAGAGCCAGAATTTGGCACCAAAATATTGCTCAGTCCTCGAAATTGGGTAGTTTGGGATATTTTGAAAACTGCAGGGGGGATTGGGACAAATATGACCAAACGCTGCTTACAGAACTTGGCATATGTTGGGTATAAAAAGTAATAATTTCAAACTGCGAATACTTGCAGAGAGCTTGAATTTGGCTCCAAAATAAGGCTCAGGCCATGAAAGTGGGATGTTTGGGATATTTTGAAAACTGCAGGGGAGTTTGAGCAAAATGTGACTCACTGCCGCTTTCAGTACTTGGCATATGTTGGGTATAAAAAGTCGTAATTTCAAACTGCGAATACGTGCAGAGAGCCAGAATTTGGCTCCAAAATATGGCTAAGGCCTCGAAATTGGGATGTTTGGGATATTTTGAAAACTGCAGGGGGGATTTGGGACAAATGTGACCAAACGCTGCTTTCAGTACTTGGCATATGTTGGGTATAAAAAAGTCGTAATTTCAAACTGCGAATACGTGCAGAGAGCCAGAAGTTGGCTCCAAAATATGGCTCAGGCCTCGAAATTGGGATATTTGGGATATTTCGAAAACTGTAGGGGAGTTTGTGCAAAATTTGACTCACTGCTGCTTTCAGGACTTAGCATATGTTGGGTATAAAATGTCGTAATTTCAAACCGCGAATACGTGCATGGAGCCAGAATTTGGCTCCAAAATATTGCTCAGTCCTCGAAATTGGGATGTTTGGGATATTTTGAAAACTGAAGGAGGGTTTGGGACAAATATGACCAAACGCCGATTTCAGAACTTGGCATATGTTGGGTATAAAAAGTCGTAATTTCAAACTGCGAAAACGTGCAGAGAGCTTGAATTTGGCTTTTAAAATATGGCTCAGGCCTTGAAAGTGGGATGTTTGGGATATTTTGAAAACTGCAGGGGGGGTTTGGGACAAATGTGACCAAACGCTGCTTTCAGTACTTGGCATACGTTGGGTATAAAAAAGTCGTAATTTCAAACTGCGAATACGTGCAGAGAGCCAGAGTTTGGCTCCAAAATATGGCTCACACCTCGAAATTGGGATGTTTGGGATATTTCGAAAACTGCAGGGGAGTTTGTGCAAAATGTGACTCACTGCCCCTTTCAGTACTTGGCATATGTTGGGTATAAAAATCGTAATATCAAACTGCGAATACGTGCAGAGAGCCAGAATTTGGCTCCAAAATATGGCTCAGGCCTCGATATTGTGATGTTTGGGATATTTTGAAAACTGCAGGGAGGTTTGGGACAAATGTAACCAAACGGCGCTTTCAGTACTTGGCATATGTTGGGTATAAAAAATTCGTAATTTCATACTGCGAATACGTGCAGAGAGCCAGAAGTTGGCTCCAAAATATGGCTCAGGCCTCGAAATTGGGATATTTGGGATATTTCGAAAACTGTAGGGGAGTTTGTGCAAAATTTGATTCGCCGCCGCTTTCAGGACTTGGCATATGTTGGGTATAAAAAAGTCGTAATTTCAAACTGCGAATACGTGCAGAGAGCCAGAATATGGCTCCAAAATATGGCTCAGGCCTCGAAATTGGGATGTTTGGGATATTTTGAAAACTGCTGGGAGGTTTGGGACAAATATAACCAAACGCCGCTTTCAACACTTGTCATACGTTGGGTATAAAAAATTCGTAATTTCATACTGCGAATTCGTGCATAGAGCCAGAATTTGGCTCCAAAATATTGCTCAGTCCTCGAAATTGGGATGTTTGGGATATTTTGATAACTGCAGGGGAGTTTTAGCAAAATGTGACTCACTGCCGCTTTCAGTTCTTGGCATATGTGGGGTATAAAAAGTCGTAATTTCAAACTGCGAATACGTGCAGAGAGCCAGAATTTGGCTCCAAAATATGGCTCAGGCCTCGAAATTGCGATGTTTGAGATATTTTGAAAACTGCAGGAGGGTTTGGGACAAAGGTTACCAAACGCCGCTTTCAGTACTTGGCATAAATTGGGTATAAAAAAGTCGTAATTTCAAACTGCGAATACGTGCAGAGAGCCAGAATTTGGCTCAAAAATATGGCTCAGGCCTCAAAATTGGGATATTTATGATATTTCGAAAATTGCAGGGGAGTTTGTGCAAAATGTGACTCACTGCCGCTTTCAGTACTTGGCATATGTTGGGTATAAAAATCCTAATATCAAACTGCGAATACGTGCAGAGAGCCAGAATTTGGCTCCAAAATATGGCTGAGGCCTCGATATTGTGATGTTTGGGATATTTTGAAAACTGCAGGGAGGTTTGGGACAAATGTAACCAAACGCCGCTTTCAGTACTTGGCATATGTTGGGTATAAAAAAGTCGTAGTTTCAAACTGCGTATACGTGCAGAGAGCCAGAATTTGGCTCCAAAATATGGCTCAGTCCTCGAAATTGGGATATTTGGGATATTTCGAAAACTGCAGGGGAGTTTGTGCGAAATGTGACTCACTGCCGCTTTCAGGGCTTGGCATATGTTGGGTATAAAATGTCGTCATTTCAAACCAGGAATACATGCATAGAGCCAGAATTTGGCTCCAAAATTTGGCTCAGGCCTCGAAATAGGGATGTTTGGGACATTTTGAAAACTACAGTGGGGGGATTGGGACAAATGTGACCAAATGCCGCGTTCAGTACTTGGCATATGTTGGGCATAAAAAAGTCGTAATTTCAAACTGCGAATACGTGCAGAGAGCCAGCATTTGGCTCCAAAATATGGCTCAGTCCTCGAAATTAGGATATTTGGGATATTTCGAAAACTGCAGGGGAGTTTGTGCGAAATGTGACTCACTGCCGCTTTCAAGACTTGGCATATGTTGGGTATAAAATGTCGTAATTTCAAACTGCGAATACGTGCATAGAGCCAGAATTAGGCTCCAAAATATGGCTCAGGCCTCAAAATTGGGATGTTTGGGATATTTTGAAAACTGCTGGGAGGTTTGGGACAAATATAACCAATCGCCGCTTTCAACACTTGGCATATGTTGGGTATAAAAAATTCGTAATTTCATACTGCGAATACGTGCATAGAGCCAGAATTTGGCTCCAAAATATTGCTCAGGCCTTGAAAGTGGGATGTTTGGGATATTTTGAAAACTGCAGGGGAGTTTGAGCAAAATGTGACTCACTGCCGCTTGCAGTATTTGGCATATGTTGGGTATAAAAAGTCGTAATTTCATACTGCGAATACGTGCAGAGAGCCAGAATTTGGCTCCAAAATATGGCTCAGGCCTCGAAATTGGGATATTTGGGATATTTCGAAAACAGCAGGGAAGTTTGTGCAAAATGTGACTCACTGCCACTCTCAGGACTTGGTATATGTTGGGTATAAAAAGTCTTAATTTCAAACTGCGAATACGTGCATAGAGCCAGAATTTGGCTCCAAAATATGGCTCAGTCCTTGATATTGGGATTTTTGGGATATTTTGAAAACTGCAGGGAAGTTTGGGACAAATGTGACCAAATGCCGCTTTCAGTACTTGGCATATGTTGGGTATAAAAAGTCGTAATTTCAAACTGCGAATACGTGCAGAGAGCCTGAATTTGGCTCCAAAGAATGGCTCAGGCCTCGAAATTGGGATATTTTGGATATTTCGAAAACTGCAGGGGAGTTTGTGCAAAATGTGACTCACTGCCGCTTTCAGGACTTGGCATATGTTGGGTATAAAAATTCGTAATATCAATCTGCGAATACGTGCATAGAGCCAGAATTTGGCTCCAAAATATGGCTCAGGCCTCGAAATTGGGATGTTTGGGATATTTTGAAAACTGCTCGGGGGGTTTGGGACAAATGTGACCAAACGCCGCTTTCAGTACTTGGCATATGTAAGGTATAAAAAAGTCGTAATTTCAAACTGCGAATACGTGCAGAGAGCCAGAATTTGGCTCCAAAATATGGCTCAGGCCTCGAAATTGGGATGTTTGGGATATTTTGAAAATTGCAGGGGGAATTGAGACAAATGTGACCAAACGCATTGGCATATGGTGGGTATAAAAAGTCGTAATTTTAAACTGCGAGTATGTCCAGAGAGCCAGAATTTGGCTCCAAAATATGGCTCAGGCCTCGAAATTGGGATATTTAGGATATTTCGAAAACTGCAGGGGAGTTTGTTCGAAATGTGACTCACTGCCGCTTTCAGGACTCGGCATATGTTGGGAATAAAATGTCGTAATTTCAAACCGCGAATACGTGCATAGAGCCAGAATTTGGCTCCAAAATATTGCTGAGGCCTCGAAATTGGGATGTTTGGGATATTTTGAAAACTGCAGGGGGGGATTGGGACAAATGTGACCAAACGCCGCTTTCAGTACTTGGCATATGTTGTGTATAAAAATTCGTAATTTCAAACTGCGAATACGTGCTGAGAGCCAGAATTTTGCTCCAAAATATTGCTCAGGCCTCGAAATTAGGATGTTTGGGATATTTTGAAAACTGCGGGGGGGTTTGGGACAAATATGACCAAACGCCGCTTTCAGTACTTGGCATATGTTGTGTATAAAAATTCGTAATTTCAAAAAGCGAATACGTGCTGAGAGCCAGAGTTTGGCTCCAAAATATAGCTCAGGCCTCGAAATAGGAATATTTGGGATATTTTGAAAACTGCAGGGGAGTTTCTGCAAAATGTGACTCTCTGCCTCTTTCAGTACTTGGCTTATGTTGGGTATAAAAAGTAGAAATTTCAAACTGCGAATACGTGCAGAGAGCCAGAATTTGACTCCAAAATATGGCTCAGGCCTCGAAATTGGGATGTTTGGGATATTTTGAAAACTGCAAGGGGAGTTTCTGCAAAATGTGACTCACTGCCTCTTTCAGTACTTGGCATATGTTGGGTATAAAAATTCGTAATTTCAAACTGCGAATATGTGCAGAGAGCCAGAATTAGGCTCCAAAATATGGCTCAGGCCTCGAAATTGGGATATTTGGGATATTTCGAAAACTGCAGGGGAGTTTGTGCAAAATGTGACTCACTCCCACTTTAAGGACTTGGCATATGTTGGGTATAAAAAGTCATAAATTCAATCTGCGAATACGTGCAGAGAGCCAGCATTTTGCTCGAAAATATGGCTCAGGCCTTGAAATTGAGATGTTTGGGATATTTTGAAAACTGCAGGGGGGATTGGGACAGATGTGACCAAACGCCGCTTTTAGTACTTGGCATATGTTGGGCATAAACAAGTCGCAATTTCAAACTGCGAATATGTGCAGAGAGCCAGAATTAGGCTCCAAAACATGGCTAAGGCCTCGAAATTGGAATATTTGGGATATTTCGAAAACTGCAGGGGAGTTTGTGCAAAATGTGACTCACTGCCGCTTTCAGGACTTGGCATATGTTGGGTATATAAAGTCGTAATTTCAAACTGCGAATACGTGCAGAGAGCCAGAATTTTGCTCCAAACTATGGGTCAGGCCTCGAAATTAGCATGTTTAGGATATTTTGAAAGTTGCAGGGAGGTTTAGGACAAATGTGTCCAAACACCGCTTTCAGTACTTGGCATTTGTTGGGAATAAAAAGTCATAATTTCAAACTGCGAATACGAGCTGAGAGCCAGAATTTGGCTCCAAAATATGGCTCAGGGTTCGAAGTTGAGATGTTTAGGATATTTTGAAAAATGCAGGGGAGTTTAGCAAAATGTGAGTCACTGCCACTTTCAGTACTTGGCATATGTTGGGTATAAAAAAGTCGTAATTTCAAACTGCGAGTACGTGCAGAAAGCCAGAATTTGGCTCGAAAATATGGCTCAGGCCTCGAAATTGGGATATTTGGGATATTTTGAAAATTGCAGGGGAGTTTGTGCAAAATGTGACTCACTGCCGCTTTCAGGACTTGGCATATGTTGGGTATAAAAATTCGTAATATCAATCTGCGAATACGTGCATAGAGCCAGAATTTGGCTCCAAAATATGGCTCAGGCCTCGAAATTGGGATGTTTGGGATATTTTGAAAACTGCTCGGGGGGTTTGGGACAAATGTGACCAAACGCCGCGTTCAGTACTTGGCATATGTTGGGCATAAAAAAAGTCGTAATTTCAAACTGCGAATACGTGCAGAGAGCCAGAATTTGGCTCCAAAATATGGTTTAGGCCTCGAAGTTGGAATGTTTGGGATATTTTGAAAACTGCAGGATAGTTTGTGCTAAATGTGACTCACTGCCGCTTTCAGTACTTGGCATATGTTGGGTATAAAAATCGTAATATCAAGCTTCGAATACTTGCAGAGAGCGAAAATTTGGTTCCAAAATAAGACTCAGGCCTCGAAATTGGGATATTGGGGATATTTTGAAAACTGCAGGGGAGTTTGTGCAAAATGTGACTCACTGCTGCTTTCAGTACCTGGAATATGTTGGGTATAAAAAGTCGTAATTTCAAACTGCGAATACGTGCAGAGAGCCAGAATTTGGCTTCAAAATATTTCTCAGGCCTCGAAATTAGCATGTTTGGGATATTTTGAAAACTGCAGGGAGTTTTGGGACAAATGTGACCAAATGCCGCTTTCAGTACTTGGCATATGTTGAGTATAAAATTTGCAATTAAAAACTGCTAATACGTGCAGAGACCCAGAATTTGGCTCCAAATTATGGTTCAGGCCTCGAAATTGGGATATTTGGGATATTTCGAAAACTGCAGGGGAGTTTGTGGGAGATGTGACTCACTGCCGCTTTCAGGACTTGGCATATGTTGGGTATAAAAAGTCGTAATTTTAATCTGCGAATACGTGCATAGAGCCAGAATTTGACTCCAAAATATGGCTCAGGCCTTGAAATTGGGATGTTTGGGATATTCTGAAAACTGCAGGGAGGTTTGGGACAAAAGTGACGAAACGCCGCTTTCAGTACTTGGCATATGTTGGGTATATAAATTCATAATTTCAAACTGCGAATACGTGCAGAGAGCCAGAATTTGGCTCCAAAATATAGCTCAGGCCTCGAAATTAGGATATTTGGGATATTTCGAAAACTGCAGGGGAGTTTGTGCAAAATGTGACTCACTGCCGCTTTCAGTACTTGGCATATGTTGGGTATAAAAATCGTAATATCAAACTGCGAATACGTGCATAGAGCCAGAATTTGGCTCCAAAATATGGCTCATGCCTCGAAATTGGGATGTTTGGGATATTTTGAAAACTGCAGGGAGGTTTGGGACAAATGTGACCAAACGCCACTTTCAGTACTTGGCATATGTTGGGTATAAAAAGTCGTAATTTCAAACTGTGTATACGTGCAGAGAGCCAGAATTTGGCTCCAAAATATGGCTCAGGCCTCAAAATAGGGATATTTAGTATATTTCGAAAAATGCAGTGGAGTTTGTGCGAAATGTGACTCACTGCCGCTTTCAGGGCTTGGCATATGTTGGGTATAAAATATCGTAATTTCAAACCTCGAATACGTGCATAGAGCCAGAATTTGGCTCCAAAATATGGCTCAGGCCTCGAAATTGGGATGTTTGGGATATTTCGAAAACTGCTGGGGAGTTTGCGAATACGTGCAGAGAGCCAGAATTTGGCTCAAAAATATGGCTCAGGTCTCAAAATTGGGATATTTATGATATTTCGAAAATTGCAGGGGAGTTTGTGCAAAATGTGACTCACTGCCGCTTTCAGTACTTGGCATATGTTGGGTATAAAAATCGTAATATCAAACTGCGAATACGTGCAGAGAGCCAGAATTTGGCTCCAAAATATGGCTGAGGCCTCGATATTGTGATGTTTGGGATATTTTGAAAACTGCAGGGAGGTTTGGGACAAATGTAACCAAACGCCGCTTTCAGTACTTGGCATATGTTGGGTATAAAAAAGTTGTAGTTTCAAACTGCGAATACGTGCAGAGAGCCAGAATTTGGCTCCAAAATATAGCTCAGGCCTCGAAATTAGGATATTTGGGATATTTCGAAAACTGCAGGGGAGTTTGTGCAAAATGTGACTCACTGCCGCTTTCAGTACTTGGCATATGTTGGGTATAAAAATCGTAATATCAAACTGCGAATACGTGCATAGAGCCAGAATTTGGCTCCAAAATATGGCTCATGCCTCGAAATTGGGATGTTTGGGATATTTTGAAAACTGCAGGGAGGTTTGGGACAAATGTGACCAAACGCCACTTTCAGTACTTGGCATATGTTGGGTATAAAAAATTCGTAATTTCAAACTGTGTATACGTGCAGAGAGCCAGAATTTGGCTCCAAAATATGGCTCAGGCCTCAAAATAGGGATATTTAGTATATTTCGAAAAATGCAGTGGAGTTTGTGCGAAATGTGACTCACTGCCGCTTTCAGGGCTTGGCATATGTTGGGTATAAAATGTCGTAATTTCAAACCACGAATACGTGCATAGAGCCAGAATTTGGCTCCAAAATTTGGCTCAGGCCTCGAAATAGGGATGTTTGGGATATTTTGAAAACCACAGGGGGTTGGGGGGGTTGGGACAAATGTGACCAAACGCCGCGTTTAGTACTTGGCATATGTTGGGCATAAAAAATTCGTAATTTCAAACAGCGAATACGTGCAGAGAGCCAGCATTTGGCTCCAAAATATGGCTCAGTCCTCGAAATTGGGATATTTGGGATATTTCGAAAACTGCAGGGGAGTTTGTGCGAAATGTGACTCTCTGCCGCTTTCAAGACTTGGCATATGTTGGGTATAAAATGTCGTAATTTCAAACCGCGAATACGTGCATAGAGCCAGAATTTGGCTCCAAAATATGGCTCAGGCCTCGAAATTGGGATGTTTGGGATATTTTTTAAAACTGCAGGGGGGTTTGGGACAAATGTTACCAAACGCCGCTTTCAGTACTTGGCATATATTGGGTATAAAAAATTCGTAATTTCAAACTGCGAATACGTGCAGAGAGCCAGAGTTTGGCCCAAAATATGGCTCAGGTCTCGAAATTGGGATATTTGGGATATTTTGAAAACTGCAGGGGGGTTTGGGACAAATTTGACCAGAAGCCGCTTTCAGAACTTTGCATATGTTGGGTATAAAAAGTCCTAATTTCAAACTGCGAATACGTGCAGATTGCTTGAATTTGGCTCCAAAATATGGCTCAGGCCTCGAAATTGGGATGTTTGGGATATTTTGAAACTGCAGGGAGGTTTGGGACAAATGTAACCAAACGCCACTTTCAGTACTTGGCATATGTTGGGTATATAAAGTCGTAATTTCAAACTGCGAATACGTGCAGAGAGCCAGAATTTTGCTCCAAAATATGGATCAGGCCTCAAAATTGGGATATTTGGGATATTTCGAAAACTGCAGGGGAGTTTGTGTGAAATGTGACTCACTGCCGCTTTCAGGGCTTGGCATATGTTATGTATAAAATATCGTAATTTCAAACCGCGAATACGTGCATAGAGCCAGAATTTGGCTCCATAATATTGCTCAGGCCTCGAAATTGGGATGTTTGGGATATTTTGAAAACTGCAGGGGGGGGGGGGGGTTGGGAGAAATGTGACCAAACACCGCTTTCAGTACGTGGCATATGTTGGGCATAAAAAAGTCGTAATTTCAAACTGTGAATACGTGCAGAGAGCCAGAATTTGGCTCCCAAATATTGCTCAGGCCTCGAAATTGGGATATTTGGGATATTTTGAAAACTGCAGTGCAGTTTGTGTGAAATGTGTCTCACTGCTGCTTTCAGGACTTGGTATATGTTGGGTATAAAATATCGTAATTTCAAACTGCGAATACGTGGAGAGAGCCAGAGTTTGGCTCCAAAATAAGGCTCAGGCCTCGAAATTGGGATGTTTGGGATATTTCGAAAACTACAGGGGAGTTTGTGCAAAATGTGACTCACTGCCGCTTTCAGTACTTGGCATATGTTGGGTATAAAATCGTAATATTAAACTGCGAATACTTGGAGAGAGCCAGAATTTGGCTCCATAATATGGCTCAGGCCTCGATATTGGGATATTTGGGATATTTCAAAAACTGCAGGGGAGTTTGTACAAAATTTGACTCACTGCCGCTTTCAGGACTTGGCATATGTTGGGTATAAAAAGTCGTAATTTCAAACTGCGAATACGTGCATAGAGCCAGAATTTGGCTGAAAAATATTGCTCTGTCCTCGAAATTGGGATGTTTGGGATATTTTGAAAACTGCAGGGGGGGGGGGGGTTTGGGACCAAAGAGACGAAACGCCGCTTTCAGAACTTGGCATATGTTGCGTATAAAAAGTTGTAATTTCAAACTGCGAATACGTGCAGAGAGCTTGAATTTGGCTCCAAAATATGGCTCAGGCCTCGAAAGTGGGATGTTTGGGATATTTTGAAAACTGCAGGGGAGTTTGTGCAAAATGTGACTCACTGCTGCTTTCAGTACTTGGCATATGTTGGGTATAAAAAGTCGTAATTTCAAACTGCGAATACGTGCAGAGAGCCAGAATTTGGCTCGAAAATATTGCTCAGGCCTCGAAATTGGGATATTTGGGATATTTCGAAAACTGGAAGGAAGTTTGTGCAAAATGTGACTTACTGCCGCTTTCAGGAATTGGCATATGTTGGGTATAAAAAGTCGTAATTTCAATCTGCGAATACGTGCATAGAGCCAGAATTTGGCTCCAAAATATGGCTCAGGCCTCGAAATTTGGATATTTGGGATATTTCGAAAACTGCAGGGGAGTTTGTGCGAAATGTGACTCATTGCCGGTTTCAGGACTTGGCATATGTTGGGTATAAAATATCGTAATTTCAAGCCTCGAATACGTGCATAGAGCCAGAATTTGGCTCCAAAATATGGCTCAGGCCTCGAAATTGCGATGTTTGAGATATTTTGAAAACTGCAGGAGGGTTTGGGACAAAGGTTACCAAACGCCGCTTTCAGTACTTGGCATAAATTGGGTATAAAAAAGTCGTAA
Organism: Procambarus clarkii; assembly: GCF_040958095.1. Taxonomy (NCBI): domain Eukaryota; kingdom Metazoa; phylum Arthropoda; class Malacostraca; order Decapoda; family Cambaridae; genus Procambarus; species Procambarus clarkii. Next base: position 2,383,773 of record NW_027189143.1, read on the forward strand.
TTTCAAACTGCGAATACGTGCAGAGAGCCAGAATTTGGCTCAAAAATATGGCTCAGGCCTCAAAATTGGGATATGTATGATATTTCGAAAATTGCAGGGGAGTTTGTGCAAAATGTGACTCACTGCCGCTTTCAGTACTTGGCATATGTTGGGTATAAAAATCCTAATATCAAACTGCGAATACGTGCAGAGAGCCAGAATTTGGCTCCAAAATATGGCTGAGGCCTCGATATTGTGATGTTTGGGATATTTTGAAAACTGCAGGGAGGTTTGGGACAAATGTAACCAAACGCCGCTTTCAGTACTTGGCATATGTTGGGTATAAAAAAGTCGTAGTTTCAAACTGCGTATACGTGCAGAGAGCCAGAATTTGGCTCCAAAATATGGCTCAGTCCTCGAAATTGGGATATTTGGGATATTTCGAAAACTGCAGGGGAGTTTGTGCGAAATGTGACTCACTGCCGCTTTCAGGGCTTGGCATATGTTGGGTATAAAATGTCGTCATTTCAAACCACGAATACATGCATAGAGCCAGAATTTGGCTCCAAAATTTGGCTCAGGCCTCGAAATAGGGATGTTTGGGATATTTTGAAAACTACAGTGGGGGGATTGGGACAAATGTGACCAAATGCCGCGTTCAGTACTTGGCATATGTTAGGCATAAAAAAGTCGTAATTTCAAACTGCGAATACGTGCAGAGAGCCAGCATTTGGCTCCAAAATATGGCTCAGTCCTCGAAATTAGGATATTTGGGATATTTCGAAAACTGCAGGGGAGTTTGTGCGAAATATGACTCACTGCCGCTTTCAAGACTTGGCATATGTTGGGTATAAAATGTCGTAATTTCAAACCGCGAATACGTGCATAGAGCCAGAATTAGGCTCCAAAATATGGCGCAGGCCTCAAAATTGGGATGTTTGGGATATTTTGAAAACTGCTGGGAGGTTTGGGACAAATATAACCAAACGCCGCTTTCAACACTTGGCATATGTTGGGTATAAAAAATTCGTAATTTCATACTGCGAATACGTGCATAGAGCCAGAATTTGGCTCCAAAATATTGCTCAGTCCTCGAAATTGGGTAGTTTGGAATATTTTGAAAACTGCAGGGGGGTTTGGGACAAATATGACCAAACGCTGCTTACAGAACTTGGCATATGTTGGTTATAAAAAGTAGGAATTTCAAACTGCGAATACGTGCAGAGAGCTTGAATTTGGCTCCAAAATATGGCTCAGGCCTTGAAAGTGGGATGTTTGGGATATTTTGAAAACTGCAGGGGAGTTTGAGCAAAATGTGACTCACTGCCGCTTTCAGTATTTGGCATATGTTGGGTATAAAAAGTCGTAATTTCATACTGCGAATACGTGCAGAGAGCCAGAATTTGGCTCCAAAATATGGCTCAGGCCTTGAAAGTGGGATGTTTGGGATATTTTGAAAACTGCAGGGGAGTTTGAGCAAAATGTGACTCACTGCCGCTTTCAGGACTTGGCATATGTTGGGTATAAAAATCGTAATTTTAATCTGCGAATACGTGCATAGAGCCAGAATTTGACTCCAAAATATGGCTCAGGCCTTGAAATTGGGATGTTTGGGATATTCTGAAAACTGCAGGGAGGTTTGGGACAAAAGTGACGAAACGCCGCTTTCAGTACTTGGCATATGTTGGGTATATAAATTCATAATTTCAAACTGTGAATACGTGCAGAGAGCCAGAATTTGGCTCCAAAATATAGCTCAGGCCTCGAAATTAGGATATTTGGGATATTTCGAAAATTGCAGGGGAGTTTGTGCAAAATGTGACTCACTGCCGCTTTCAGTACTTGGCATATGTTGGGTATAAAAATCGTAATATCAAACTGCGAATACGTGCATAGAGCCAGAATTTGGCTCCAAAATATGGCTCATGCCTCGAAATTGGGATGTTTGGGATATTTTGAAAACTGCAGGGAGGTTTGGGACAAATGTGACCAAACGCCACTTTCAGTACTTGGCATATGTTGGGTATAAAAAGTCGTAATTTCAAACTGTGTATACGTGCAGAGAGCCAGAATTTGGCTCCAAAATATGGCTCAGGCCTCAAAATAGGGATATTTAGTATATTTCGAAAAATGCAGTGGAGTTTGTGCGAAATGTGACTCACTGCCGCTTTCAGGGCTTGGCATATGTTGGGTATAAAATATCGTAATTTCAAACCTCGAATACGTGCATAGAGCCTGAATTTGGCTCCAAAATATGGCTCAGGCCTCAAAATTGGGATATTTATGATATTTCGAAAATTGCAGGGGAGTTTGTGCAAAATGTGACTCACTGCCGCTTTCAGTACTTGGCATATGTTGGGTATAAAAATCGTAATATCAAACTGCGAATACGTGCAGAGAACCAGAATTTGGCTCCAAAATATGGCTGAGGCCTCGATATTGTGATGTTTGGGATATTTTGAAAACTGCAGGGAGGTTTGGGACAAATGTAACCAAACGCCGCTTTCAGTACTTGGCATATGTTGGGTATAAAAAAGTTGTAGTTTCAAACTGCGAATACGTGCAGAGAGCCAGAATTTGGCTCCAAAATATAGCTCAGGCCTCGAAATTAGGATATTTGGGATATTTCGAAAACTGCAGGGGAGTTTGTGCAAAATGTGACTCACTGCCGCTTTCAGTACTTGGCATATGTTGGGTATAAAAATCGTAATATCAAACTGCGAATACGTGCATAGAGCCAGAATTTGGCTCCAAAATATGGCTCATGCCTCGAAATTGGGATGTTTGGGATATTTTGAAAACTGCAGGGAGGTTTGGGACAAATGTGACCAAACGCCACTTTCAGTACTTGGCATATGTTGGGTATAAAATGTCGTAATTTCAAACCACGAATACGTGCATAGAGCCAGAATTTGGCTCCAAAATTTGGCTCAGGCCTCGAAATAGGGATGTTTGGGATATTTTGAAAACCACAGGGGGGGGGTTGGGACTAATGTGACCAAACGCCGCGTTTAGTACTTAGCATATGTTGGGCATAAAAAAGTCGTAATTTCAAACAGCGAATACGTGCAGAGAGCCAGCATTTGGCTCCAAAATATGGCTCAGTCCTCGAAATTGGGGTATTTGGGATATTTCGAAAACTGCAGGGGAGTTTGTGCGAAATGTGACTCTCTGCCGCTTTCAAGACTTGGCATATGTTGGGTATAAAATGTCGTAATTTCAAACCGTGAATACGTGCATAGAGCCAGAATTTGGCTCCAAAATATGGCTCAGGCCTCGAAATTGGGATGTTTGGGATATTTTGAAAACTGCAGGGGAGTTTGGGACAAATGTTACCAAACGCCGCTCTCAGTACTTGGCATATATTGGGTATAAAAAATTCGTAATTTCAAACTGCGAATACGTGCAGAGAGCCAGAGTTTGGCCCAAAATATGGCTCAGGTCTCGAAATTGGGATATTTGGGATATTTTGAAAACTGCAGGGGGGTTTGGGACAAATTTGACCAAAAGCCGCTTTCAGAACTTTGCATATGTTGGGTATAAAAAGTCCTAATTTCAAACTGCGAATACGTGCAGAGTGCTTGAATTTGGCTCCAAAATATGGCTCAGGTGTCGAAATTGAGATATTTGGGATATTTCGAAAACTGCAAGGGAGTTTGTGCAAAATGTGACTCACTGCCGCTTTCAGGACTTGGCATATGTTTGAATAAATAGTCGTAATTTCAAACTGCGAATACGTGCAGAGAGCCAGAATTTGGCTCCAAAATATGGCTCAGGCGTCGAAATTGGGATGTTTGAGATATTTTGAAAACTGCAGTGAGGTTTGGGACAAATATGACCAAACGTCTCTTACAGTACTTGGCATATGTTGGGTATATAAAGTCGTAATTTCAATCTGCGAATATGTGCAAAGAGCCAGAATTTGGCTCCCAAATATTGCTCAGGACTCGAAATTGGGATATTTGGGATATTTTGAAAACTGCAGTGCAGTTTGTGTGAAATGTGACTCACTGCCGCTTTCAGGACTTGGCATATGTTGGGCATAAAATGTCGTAATTTCAAACCGCGAATACATGCATAGAGCCAGAATTTGGCTCCAAAATATGGCTCAGGCCTCGAAATTGGGATGTTTGGGATATTTTGAAACTGCAGGGAGGTTTGGGACAAATGTAACCAAACGCCACTTTCAGTACTTGGCATATGTTGGGTATATAAAGTCGTAATTTCAAACTGCGAATACGTGCAGAGAGCCAGAATTTGGTCCAAAATATGGATCAGGCCTCAAAATTGGGATGTATGGGATATTTCGAAAACTGCAGGGGAGTTTGTGTGAAATGTGACTCACTGCCGCTTTCAGGGCTTGGCATATGTTATGTATAAAATATCGTAATTTCAAACCGCGAATACGTGCATAGAGCCAGAATTTGGCTCCATAATATTGCTCAGGCCTCGAAATTGGGATGTTTGGGATATTTTGAAAACTGCAGGGGGGGGGGGGGTTTGGGACAAATGTGACCAAACACCGCTTTCAGTACGTGGCATATGTTGGGCATAAAAAAGTCGTAATTTCAAACTGTGAATACGTGCAGAGAGCCAGAATTTGGCTCCCAAATATTGCTCAGGCCTCGAAATTGGGATATTTGGGATATTTTGAAAACTGCAGTGCAGTTTGTGTGAAATGTGTCTCACTGCCGCTTTCAGGACTTGGCATATGTTGGGTATAAAATATCGTAATTTCAAACCGCGAATACGTGCATAGAGCCAGAATTTGGCTCCAAAATATTGCTCAGGCCTCGAAATTGGGAAGTTTGTGATATTTTGAAAACTGCAGGGGGGGTTTGGGACAAATGTTACCAAACGCCGCTTTCAGTACTTGGCATATATTGGGTATAAAAAATTCGTAATTTCAAACTGCGAATACGTGGAGAGAGCCAGAGTTTGGCTCCAAAATAAGGCTCAGGCCTCGAAATTGGGATGTTTGGGATATTTCGAAAACTACAGGGGAGTTTGTGCAAAATGTGACTCACTGCCGCTTTCAGTACTTGGCATATGTTGGGTATAAAATCGTAATATTAAACTGCGAATACTTGGAGAGAGCCAGAATTTGGCTCCATAATATGGCTCAGGCCTCGATATTGGGATATTTGGGATATTTCGAAAACTGCAGGGGAGTTTGTACAAAATTTGACTCACTGCCGCTTTCAGGACTTGGCATATGTTGGGTATAAAAAGTCGTAATTTCAAACTGCGAATACGTGCATAGAGCCAGAATTTGGCTGAAAAATATTGCTCTGTCCTCGAAATTGGGATGTTTGGGATATTTTGAAAACTGCAGGGGGGTTTGGGACCAAAGAGACGAAACGCCGCTTTCAGAACTTGGCATATGTTGCGTATAAAAAGTTGTAATTTCAAACTGCGAATACGTGCAGAGAGCTTGAATTTGGCTCCAAAATATGGCTCAGGCCTCGAAAGTGGGATGTTTGGGATATTTTGAAAACTGCAGGGGAGTTTGTGCAAAATGTGACTTACTGCCGCTTTCAGGAATTGGCATATGTTGGGTATAAAAAGTCGTAATTTCAATCTGCGAATACGTGCATAGAGCCAGAATTTGGCTCCAAAATATGGCTCAGGCCTCGAAATTTGGATATTTGGGATATTTCGAAAACTGCAGGGGAGTTTGTGCGAAATGTGACTCACTGCCGGTTTCAGGACTTGGCATATGTTGGGTATAAAATATCGTAATTTCAAGCCTCGAATACGTGCATAGAGCCAGAATTTGGCTCCAAAATATGGCTCAGGCCTCGAAATTGCGATGTTTGAGATATTTTGAAAACTGCAGGAGGGTTTGGGACAAAGGTTACCAAACGCCGCTTTCAGTACTTGGCATAAATTGGGTATAAAAAATTCGTAATTTCAAACTGCGAATACGTGCAGAGAGCCAGAATTTGGCTCAAAAATATGGCTCAGGCCTCAAAATTGGGATATTTATGATATTTCGAAACTTGCAGGGGAGTTTGTGCAAAATGTGACTCACTGCCGCTTTCAGTACTTGGCATATGTTGGGTATAAAAATCCTAATATCAAACTGCGAATACGTGCAGAGAGCCAGAATTTGGCTCCAAAATATGGCTGAGGCCTCGATATTGTGATGTTTGGGATATTTTGAAAACTGCAGGGAGGTTTGGGACAAATGTAACCAAACGCCGCTTTCAGTACTTGGCATATGTTGGGTATAAAAAAGTCGTAGTTTCAAACTGCGTATACGTGCAGAGAGCCAGAATTTGGCTCCAAAATATGGCTCAGTCCTCGAAATTGGGATATTTGGGATATTTCGAAAACTGCAGGGGAGTTTGTGCGAAATGTGACTCACTGCCGCTTTCAGGGCTTGGCATATGTTGGGTATAAAATGTCGTCATTTCAAACCACGAATACATGCATAGAGCCAGAATTTGGCTCCAAAATTTGGCTCAGGCCTCGAAATAGGGATGTTTGGGATATTTTGAAAACTACAGTGGGGGGATTGGGACAAATGTGACCAAATGCAGCGTTTAGTACTTGGCATATGTTGGGCATAAAAAAGTCGTAATTTCAAACTGCGAATACGTGCAGAGAGCCAGCATTTGGCTCCAAAATATGGCTCAGTCCTCGAAATTAGGATATTTGGAATATTTCGAAAACTGCAGGGGAGTTTGTGCGAAATGTGACTCACTGCCGCTTTCAAGACTTGGCATATGTTGGGTATAAAATGTCGTAATTTCAAACCGCGAATACGTGCATAGAGCCAGAATTAGGCTCCAAAATATGGCTCAGGCCTCAAAATTGGGATGTTTGGGATATTTTGAAAACTGCTGGGAGGTTTGGGACAAATATAACCAAACGCCGCTTTCAACACTTGGCATATGTTGGGTATAAAAAATTCGTAATTTCATACTGCGAATACGTGCATAGAGCCAGAATTTGGCTCCAAAATATTGCTCAGGCCTTGAAAGTGGGATGTTTGGGATATTTTGAAAACTGCAGGGGAGTTTGAGCAAAATGTGACTCACTGCCGCTTTCAGTATTTGGCATATGTTGGGTATAAAAAGTCGTAATTTCATACTGCGAATACGTGCAGAGAGCCAGAATTTGGCTCCAAAATATGGCTCAGGCCTCAAAATTGGGATGTTTGGGATATTTTGAAAACTGCAGGGGGGTTTGGGACAAATGTGATCAAACGCCGCTTTCAGTACTTGGC